>NC_092266.1:23878256-23928256 GCF_036320965.1 Panulirus ornatus | reverse complement strand
TCTCTCTCTCTCTCTCTCCTCCTCCTCCGTCCGTGCGAATCAAGTTCCAACTGCGCAGGCAATCGCCCGGGAGAGACGACCTCCCTCCTCCTCCCTCCCTCCCAGCCCTTCACCCTCTTCCCAAACCATCGGTCGGTTTTATGATGACATCGCACGTCCTGGTCTTAAGGAAGAGGGACAAGTAACCGATAACGCAGGCAATAAATCTTGAACACACGACAGCACATCAGTCTATACTTATCCAAGTCTTTGAGGAGGTTTCACCGGCTCGACTGTGGGTCAACACGGGAGTCTGTAAAGACGAGAAGCAGAACTTTTCCTAATTTTTTTCTTTCTTTCTAGACATTATCTGGAGCGGTCGTCTCACCAGTTTAAGCTTCAGGTGACTAGCGCAAGCTATCTCACTGATTAGAGATAAAACATTTAAGAATTTCTGATGTATGTAAATATATATAAATAAATGTTGTTCTTCGCTTGTTCCTGGAGCAATCGACCATTGGTAACGCGGGAAACGAAAAATAAGTATGAAAAAGAATATATATATATATATATATATATATATATATATATATATATATATATATATATATATATATATATATATATATATATATATATATATATATATATTCCTATGTGTCCAAGGGGAAAATAAAACACGATAAGTTTCCAAGTGCACTTTCGTGTAACAATCACATCATCAGGGGAGATTCAAGAACGAAATATAAGTCAGTTGATATACAACGAAGAGACGTAGCTAGGACGCCATTTGGTAAACACGTGATTGTCCAAGACAGACAACGAGCGGTTCGTAAACTTATTATGTTGACAAGAGGAGAATTGTTTTCAAATTTTATCAACAATAAAGCTATCCAATTTGTATACACCTTCACTAATGTTAAGGTTATAATTCTTTGTGTATTCAGTAATAGAAGATTCAATGATATTTCTCGCGGTACTGGAGTTCGAGTTAATAACTGAGATGGCATTACTCCACTCAGTACTATGATCGTAGTTTTTAACGTGATTAAACAAGGCATTTGATTCTTGTCCCGTTCTTATACTATATTTATGTTGCTTAAGTCTAACAGAAAGATCCTTACCAGTCTGCCCATCATAAAAGTTATCACAGTTTCTACATGGCACTTTATAGATGCATCCAGGAGAATTTTCTGGTGAGTTCCTGATTAAGATATTCTTTATAATATTATTGTTGCTAAAGGCAACATTTACATTGAAGGATTTAAGCAAAATGGGAAGTAAAGTAAATTATTATTAAAAGGGAGAACTAAAAGATTCTTGATGTCAATGGGAGGTTTGGGTTCAACTCTGAAATTATTTCTTTGCTAACGTAGGGATTTATCAATGAAAGATCTAGGCTACTTTAACTTAGATCCAATAGAATCTATATTCTCAAACTCATTATCAATAAACTCTGGACTGCAAATACGTAATGCCCTAAGGAACATAGATTGAAATGATGATAATTCAACTGTCATGTTGAGATGAGTAATAATGGATATATGAGCATACATTGGTAGATTTTCTGTATACGCTAAACTTAAACTTGTTTCCATGCCTATGGATCATGTAGTCTAAAAATGGTAATATACCATCATTTCCATTTTCTACAGTAAATTTGATGGAAGGTACTAAATTGTTAAGGGGGGAAATGTTGGTAAATTTTCATTTGTTGGCCAAACACAAAGAACATCATCTAAATACCTAAACCAAATTGCATTAGAAGGTAAGATATCCTTCAGTAATTTTGTTTCAAAAAATTCCATATAAAGATTACTTAGTACAGGTGAAAGAGGGTTACCCATTGCCATACCAAATTTTTGAGCATAATATTCTCCACTGAAATGAAATACAGAGTCTTTTATACACAATTTTACCACTTCAATGAAAACAGTCTTTGAAACAGGTAAAGGAATATCCAAAACATTCTAAAAGTTCTTTTGTGAACAGTGAGGAAACATCAAAGCTAACAAAGCTAACATTGATACTTTTAATTAACATTGATATTGTTAAGCTTGTTAACTAAATCTACATTGTTCATGATATTGGAATTTGATATATATATATATATATATATATATATATATATATATATATATATATATATATATATATATATATATATATATATATATATCAAATATATATATATATATATATATATATATATATATATATATATATATATATATATATATATATATATATATACTACAGACCGTGGAGCACGAGGCCCCGTTTGACGCACAGTTTCCCGCTCTTTCTTCGCGGAGGAAAGGTTGATCCGGGACTGCCCTACGACCTTCCAAACTGCTCCTGACGCTGGGCATGACCACCTGCTGGAGTGAACTCCCAAGACGTCCGCAACTTTGTTGCTTTCCTGGACGTGAAAAGAACCTCGTGTGAGGGCCGAAAGGCCGGGTATGGAGGACGGGCAGCGGGGGCGGCGGAGGCGGTGGGGACAGCGGCGATGGCGCGAATATTCCTCCGCCGACGCGCACGCGCAGCGGCCGCCACTGGTCTGCGGAGGTCCGCGCCTTCCGTCCTTTGGTCCCAGCGACACTAGGTTCCGTCCACAAGCGGGGTAAATAACATCGTCTTTTATCCCTGTCTCTCCCCGTCTACGGACACCGCATTCCGTCCACACTCGGTTGAAATTCATTGTCTATAAGGGAATATCTAGACTGGATGACGAGAAACCCCAAGTGATTACCTAAAAGGTAATCTGAATTATCTTTTGAAGTTACATTTTAGGGATCAACCGAATTTCTATAAATCTGTCGTTCTTGAGCGTTATTTTCTCTTTAATTAATCAAATTCATTAAAGTATTTACTTATTCATTACTGAATGTATTCGTTAATGAATTTGAATAACATTAAGAAAATTTAGGGACTTTAAAATCAAAGAGAAAAAAAAGAAGAAAAATTATCGAAAAATCTATTCGACATTGTGTGTGGAGTAGTCGTTAATAGCCAGGCACAGAAGAAACGTAATCAAAATCCCTCATTCCTGGGTCGCGTTACCTTTGATCTGACCCTCTTAGATCAGGTCAAATGCCTCACACGATCGCTCTTAACAGAGCATTTGTGGTGCGCAAGGAACGGGTGGATGTTGACAGCCAAGTATCTCCTGTGTTAGAGAAGTGTGTGTGTGTGTGTGTGTGTGTGTGTGTGTGTGTGTGTGTGTGTGTGTGTGTGTGTGTGTGTGACAAATCAACGGGACCACCGCGTACTCCACGACTTACGTCGGGTCGGTTGTAAACGCCGGTGACGGAAGACTGCGAGCAGCGTCGCTGATCCAGAAACGTTTTCCCTTACCTAGTGCGAGGTGCCAAGAGCTCCTTCTTGCGTGTCGTCGCAGTCCTTCGTCCATTTAGATATGGCGGATAAAAATGTGGGTCGCTTAAGTGCTTGGTGGGGCGCGTTCACTGGAGGCTTGAGGGTACACTGAGGGTTAGGTTTAGATACACATGGGTAAAGTACCCCACATTTTTCCCCTGGGCTTTTAAAACCCCTCTACGCTACGTGGGGTTCACTCAAGACCAGGTGGTGGCTGTGGATGTCTTTCTCACTTCACAAATCCCATGATATCAACTGCCTTTTCTAAAGATGTTTTTTCCACAGATCGAACTTGAAGATGGCGCGAGGAACCTAAGTAATTATCACATGTTCCAACTGCCTCACTGTCTTATCAAATGTTCAGTTGCTTCCTCCTTACCTTGTTCACGGCAAGCAATTTCTCTTTTCTGCTGTGACCACAAAAGAAACTTCTCCCTCCATCAGGTCCGTACTATTCCTGAAGCAGTACTTCGTCCACCGTTTCCTCAAAACACACATTCTTTTCTTTCGTGAGGAA
Source organism: Panulirus ornatus (assembly GCF_036320965.1). Taxonomy (NCBI): domain Eukaryota; kingdom Metazoa; phylum Arthropoda; class Malacostraca; order Decapoda; family Palinuridae; genus Panulirus; species Panulirus ornatus. The sequence continues at coordinate 23,924,379 of NC_092266.1, read as the reverse complement.
CTTCCTCTTCCATAATATGTGCTTACTTTACGCCTTTCCCAAAGACGAACCTCCCCCTGAGCTTCTTCATGAGCTACCTCTTCCTCCTCCTCCTGCTTGAGACGTACCAACTCTTGTCCCTCGCCAAGACCCGCCTCTTGTTTTCTCCTTTCTCAGGACGCACATCCTCTTCCTTAACACACGCCCGCTCCTCTTCTTACCAAGGTAATGTCTCCTCCTCTTCCCCTTCTTCATGAACTACCTCCTTCCTTAAGGCGTACCAACTCTTCTTCTCCCTCATGAAGGTACGTTTTCCTCCTCTTTGTCGTCACGCAACCATCTCTCTCTCTCTCTCTCTCTCTCTCTCTCTCTCTCTCTCTCTCTCTCTCTCTCTCTCTCTCTCTCTCTCCTCACCCTTATGGCACAACTCTTATCACTATAGGACATCTTCCTCACCTTTCTCCCGGTGTCGTGCCTCACGTCGTAGCAATGCCATCACGTTTCCCCTTCGCAACACCCCTCTATCATCACAAATCAGCTGGCGGAAGCACCACCAACTTCCAAGCGTCCTTCTGCCACGATAAGATGTCTGACACAACCCAGCAGCAGCAGCAGCAGCCGTTCCCTACCACTGTCCGCCGCTTATTCCCTCCCACTTATTGCTCATCGGGCCCCTCCCTCGCTCCCCCTACATTTTGCCCCGAGGGTCACCCCTCTCCGACATCACCTAATCTCCCATGATGGTGGGTAACATACGTGCTTGGCGAGAATGAAGATAGCAAGAGAGGAGAGGAGGGAGCTTGGGTGGCCCCTGCTCACACCACAAGTTGCCACTCAAACGGTTTTTATTCAAGTGTTATTTCTGTTTTACCCCTAAAACACCTAGTCTTCTTGGTAGCCATTATGCCTTGCTCCAGCAAGCATATATATATATATATATATATATATATATATATATATATATATATATATATATATATATATATATATCACTGGCGGGATATGTAATTCTTTGTCTGAGACATGAAATTCGATGTCTCGAACCCACGTTCTCAGGTAAGAAGATGCTGAACAGCTTTTTTTTTTTTCAACCATCCGAACTTCATCCATGTAAAAAAAGAAGAAAAAAAAAACTTGCCTAAGTGGGATCGAAAACAGCATTATCTCTCACCCTTTAAAAACGTCTGTACCTTCTGCATCATCTGAGTCTCTAGGTGCATTGCGCAATTCAAGTTTCAACAGTAAGGTGATCAGATGGGAGGCCGGGATCAGGAAGATGTCTGCGATACAATGGCAAACCCACTGCGTACCAAACTAGAGGAGTGCGTCATTGATGTAACCACTCTGGTCCTCTAAACGTGCAGCAGATATATATACCAGCGAGAAGAGAGCAGAAGAGGTCTAAAAAAGTAGAACAAGTGAGACGAGCTTTATACAGGAGGCGAAGAAGATTTGCGGACCTCAAAAAAAATAATGTGAAAGACATGGAGGGGTACAAAGGTGTAACGTCCACAAGAAAACAGCATCCAGAAGGACGGTGAGGTGGATCCTGCTGACCTTCAAGACAAGAGAAGAAAAACCAATATTGGTACTTTTCAAGCACCTAACACAACATTAGAAAGCCTTCAGAGATAGATCGCAGCCCATATCAAACTGGTAAAGAAACTAAATTACTGGGTACGGCTGAAAGCACTGGCTAGACGCCATGGGGCGCAAAGGGGAGAGAGAGAGAGAGAGAGAGAGAGAGAGAGAGAGAGAGAGAGAGAGAGAGAGAGAGAGAGAGAGAGAGAGAGAGAGAGGTACCGCATCGTCTATACCTGGAAAACTCTATAAGCCACAGATCTCAACCCTCACTAGGAAATAACATCCTACCTGCACGAGAGACATGGAAGACTCGGTAAAGCGCCAATTTAAAACCATAAAAGGTACGATATGCGCAAAAAAAAAAAAAAAATATGAGAGAGAGAACACTTTAAACATCCAAGGTTCGAGGGTGTTCAACACCTTGTCTGCAATCATCAGAAATACGATCAGATGTGTCGTGAGAAAGACAGGGAACAGGAGGCCAGATTGGCCCACGACTGGGTGGTCTAGTAAGAAAAATGAAATGTTTAACGACAAGAAAATGTAATTCCGCTCTTCAGTTTTGTTTTAAGCTATGACTGGCCTCCCCCGCTGCTACACATAAGCCTTCTTCTACTGGCCCCATTATAAAGTGTATCAGACCGGCAAGGTTGTAGGGACTGGGGGGAAATGCGTGGGGGGTGGCTGCGGGCTGCAGCCTCTAACAGGTTGGTCGACCAACGACCTCGGAGTCTTCTCCAGGCAATACGGCGTTACATCATAAATTGCATCATTCAGAGTGTCATAGTTTCTTGTTGTTACTTTCACTTGAGGTGAGTCGGCCTAATAACGATTCTTACCACAACGTATGTTCATTATCTCTTGTGTTCCTGAAGATGTGAAGTACTACGAAACCGCTCGAACCTTCGTGTTTCATTTTCATTATGGGTGCCACCATGTTTGTGAATCATGTGTTCTTATATATATATATATATATATATATATATATATATATATATATATATATATATATATATATATATATATATATTTTTTTTTTTTTTTTCTTTCTTTTAAACTATTCGCCATTTCCCGCGTTAGCGAGGTAGCGTTAAGAACAGAGGACTGGGCCTTTTTTGGAATATCCTCACCTGGCCCCCCTCTGTTCCTTCTTTTGGGAAAAAAAAAAAAAAAAAAAAAAAAACGAGAGGGGAGGATTTCCAGCCCCCCGCTCCCTCCCCTTTTAGTCGCCTTCTACGACACGCAGGGAATACGTGGGAAGTATTCTTAATCCCCTATCCCCAGGGATAATATATATATATTTATATATATTATATATATATATATATATATATATATATATATATATATATATATATATATATATATATATATATATATATATATATATTCCTATGAGTCTACGGGGAGAATGAAACACGATAGGTTCCCAAGTGCACTTTCGTGTAATAGTCACATCATCAGGGGAGATACAAGATAGAAATATAAGTCAGTTGATATACAACGAAGAGACGTAGCTAGGACGCCATTTGGTAAACATATGATTGTCCAAGACAGACAACGAGCGTATCATAAACTTATATGTGGACAAGAAAGTGAATTGTTTACAAATTTTATCAACATTAAAGTTATCCAATTTGTATATATATATATATATATATATATATATATATATATATATATATATATATATATATATATATATATATATATATATATCATCCCTCTTTCATGTCCATCAGTGTCTGCTCTTTTTCTTTTAATATGAGCCACGAATCATCAGGATCTCTTTCTAACATCCTCTCTCTCAGCTCTCACTTGCCTCTCCCTCTCTGCGTCAGCATTATCCATTATTGTGCCGTCGCCTCCTCCTCCATCCACGTTCATTATCATCCCCCTGTGGTCTGCCCTACGGATCACTGACCTCCCTCCATGGCTTCCCAGACTTTTGGGGAGAGGGGGGAAATCTCTCTTTCTTTCTTTCTCTTTTTTAACCGTTTCCTTCCTTGAATTTCATTGCCGTCCATAGCTTTAACCTTATCTCCGGATCTCTAGCTTGCATCCTCTCTCTTCCTACACTTCCGTGGGAGTTAATACCTTAGTCTGATGCCCTCAGAGTCATCATCATCATCATCATCATCATCCAATATCTATTGGGCCTTCCCTCAAATGGATCACTGCCCTGCATCTGTGTCGCAGAGGAAAGGCTACTGCTGTGCCGTCTACTACGGAGCCTCATTACACCCCCCATGATCATTGTTTACCCTCTGGTCTTCCCGAGGGATTGAAGGACTCACGTTTTCTAATGAAGAACTCACGTTTTCTGTTTCTCTCTCCCTTTTCCCAGTTCTGGGGGAGGACTACTGCTCCGGCTTCATGGACACCTTCGGCAAGTGGAGCAACGGGTTCCCCTGCCCGAGCCTGGAGTCTGAGGAGCCCGTCTACTGCTGCGGCAACGACAACTTCAAGTACTGCTGCACCAAGCGGGACATGCACGCCCTCGCCCAGGACATCCCGCAGTGAGTGGAGCGTGTGTGCGCGCGCGCGTGTGTGCTTGAGCGTCTGTGCTTGAAGGGATGTGTAAACGTATGTAACGTATATGACCACAGGATAAGGGTCCGGGAGGTTGGGGGGGGGGAGATAACAGTGTATCCCGTAAAGGGAAGAGAGAGAGAGAGAGAGAGAGAGAGAGAGAGAGAGAGAGAGAGAGAGAGAGAGAGAGAGAGAGAGAGAGAGAGAGAGAGAGAGAGGCAGCACTGGTGGGCTTGACTGACGTGAGAGACGATCAATCTTAACTACGCCATCACTTCCATGGTCGCCCGTTGTAACATGAGGGAGGCGTCCTCCTCCTGCAGGCTGCCGCTGATCCTGGGCGTGGTGTTCGGCGTGGCTGTGGCCGTCATCGTCATCGTGGTCGTCTCCTGCTTCCACTGCTCCTGCTGCCTCCTCTACAAGAAGCGACAACCCAGCAACGGAGGTGAGTTTGCCCTCCAAAGACAAGGGGGTGGAAGGGAGGGAACAGTCCCGTGTTCTCTTCCACACAACCAAAAGAAGTGAAAGTGTTCTGTTGTGAAAATATTCTGTTGTGAGAATATTCTCTTCTGAAGATATTCTGTTGTGAAGATATTCTTTTTCCCTCCATTTTGTCGTCAGATTTCCTTGGGTGTAATATTTTGGTTTCCATCTTCTAGTGAGGGCCAAAATGTCTAATGCTCAGAACCGAAATGTCTCATTTGTATGCAGACAGGACATTTCCCTGAGTGAAAACATTTCCTTTCTCTCTCTCTCTTTTTTTTATGATTTTCGCCAAATAAACCTGCGATTTATCACAATATTTAGCAGAGCTGAGAGAGAGAGAGAGAGAGAGAGAGAGAGAGAGAGAGAGAGAGAGAGAGAGAGAGAGAGAGAGAGAGAGAGAGAGAGAGAGAGAGAGAGAGAGAGAGAGAGAGAGAGAGAGAGAGAGAGAGAGAGAGAGAGAGAGAGAGAGAGAGAGAGGAAATGTTTTCACTGGTTGCTGCAGCTTTCTCTGCTGACTTTTACACGTCTGTGTCTTAATCCATGAGATGCGATGCGGGATATCTGCCCCAGTCTGTTGTGTATAGTGTGTACATACGGGCGCCGTGCTCTGCTTCCCTGCTTATTTCTTATCTTTCCAGACTTCTCCTCCTTATCTTCTCACCCTTCTCTCTTCCTCTCTCCAAATCCTTCATCCCATCTTCATCTCCTATCTTCCCATCTCCCTTCCTATCTTCTATCCTCCTTTCCGATCCTCATTCCCATCTTCTTCCCTTGCTCTTCATCATCTGATCCTATTTCCCACAGTTTCACTTCCCATCTTTCTCACCTCGATTCCCATCTTTCTTACCTCCGTTCCAATCTTTCTCACTCCCCTTCCCATCTTTCCTCACTCCCTTTTCCCAGTCTTCATCGGTTCCTCCTACACCCGCGACCCCTGACGCCAGCCATAGCTATCACCTGAAATCCTCCACCTTCCATAAAAGCTTATGAAGCTATTATCACCTCTTTTCCAAGATACGTCCTCTTTTTTTCCCCCCCTCCTCGAATTCTCTTTATTTTCGAATAGACTTCCCTCATAATGTCTCCCTCACCATCAAAGTCTATAAGCCCAAATCCTTCATTTGGGGTCGGACTGACTTAAAACTTTTTGGTCTTTTAAAGGATTTTAAGGATGCCAGTTGTTAAATAGCTGAAGGAATAAGTATGATTTGGGTTGCGGCTCCTTACAATCCTAATCCACTGAGACAGAGAACACACGGAACATAGACACCTTTCCCACAAGACCCATATCAACGCACGGGGTGAATTCGAATTACGAGCTAATCTCACGGTTGTTTGTGAACATTACTTTCCCAAACTACAGAAAGTTGCCTTGGTACAAGGTACTAGGGCTACCTGGGCATAGGGATAACTAAAGCAAGCGGCTCTGATAGTTAACGGATATATATATATATATATATATATATATATATATATATATATATATATATATATATATATATATATATATATATATATAATATATATAACTACCGAAAGAGCATCGGCTCAAAAGTCTTGGGAGAGTAATCTGGCCAGTGACTGATAACAACCTACAAGGGATGGTGGGGAGGGGACGATTGGAGATTACGTAACTCGAAGTGGGAGACGATTCGAAAAACGGGGATTCCTCAACAAAATCTTGAGACCATCCATCACAGTGTCTGGATCTCTCTCTCTCTCTCTCTCTCTCTCTCTCTCTCTCTCTCTCTCTCTCTCTCTCTCTCTCACCGATGGTCCCCGTGTCTACAGGTCCTCTGTACCAGATGCACTGTTCCTCAACGGCCTCGGGCGTCGCCAACATGTACAGCTTCTCTGGGACCACCACGCCCTCAGAGACCCCCAGGTCGCTCTCCAGGTCAGTGCCAGGTCATCAGGGTGCCGTCTATCCGGGTCACTTCCAGGTCAGTGTCAGATCGCGACCATGTCGTCCCCCGTCAGCCCAAGGCGTCCCAGGTCAGTAACAGCTTAGGAAAGCGTCATCCCAGGACACACCAGGTGAGTATAGGAACGTTTGCCCAGGGCACACCAGTTAGGTACAGGAACGTTTTCGCCCAGGGCACACCAGGTCGGTATAAGAACATTCGCCTAGGGCACGCCGGGTCAGTATACGAACGTTCGCCTAGGACACTCCAGGTCAGTACCACAATCTCACGAGCTTATCAGCCCAGGTCAATAATCCTCAGGGCGAGTCTGAAATCCGTCACTCTCAGCAACTCCGGCAGAAAACGTTTGCTCGCCATCAGGATAACCTACCTAGCCCCATCCATGACGTCATTACCATCCTTACTCCTGATTCGTCGCCGTCAACGTGACATCATCCATACCCACGAGCATCATCCTGCCCTCGGTGATACCATCCTAGTCTTCTGACCGTCCCTTATCGCACCATCTTATCTGACATCCCAACACTTTCATGCGCTTCCCGTCCTTAATGATGTCATTCTACGGGCAGGAGGTCAAGCGAAAGGTGCAGGGGTGGCAGAAGAGAGCAAATGAGAGCTTGGGGTGAGCGAGCACCGGCAGAACTTCAAGGAGAATAAGAAAATGCTTTGAGAGGAGGTTAGTGCTGTATGGCTGAGAGTGCTGAAGAAGGGTGTGCTTGAAATGGTTTGGGCAAAAAGAAGAAAATGGTGATGGGAGGCTGACGAAGAGCGTTACATCTGTCAAAAGTGGAGGGGACAAGGAGAAGTAAGACAACGAAGTGGGGATGAAGGATGAAATGAAAAAGATGTTGAATACTCGAGGCCTGAAACATACAGGAGGATGCAAGACCTGCACGGGACAGAGAGAATCCGAGCTATGTGGTATACATGGGCCGACGTGGCGTCAATTAAATGAACCAGGGAATTGGAAACGGTCGGGAGAAACCATGAATGGTCTGTAAAACCTGGTTATGGATAGTGGGCCTGTTGTTACGGTGCATCATACATGACAGCTAGAGAATGGATGTGAGGGTAGGAGGCCATTTCTTCGCTTGTTCCTATTGGTACCTGACTAAAGCGAATCACAACGAATAAGTACGAATAAATATACACATACAGCTGATACCATTCTCTCCCAGTAAGAGCTTACCACACGAGTGAGAAAGTCACCTTCGGCGAGGCTGTTTCACCGTCAGTAAAGATAAGCGGTATAGTGTCGTTGATCAGCTTCTCGCTAAAAGGAAGCCCATCCTTTCCCTGCTCCTATGTGGAGCGCGGGCGTGGCAGAGAGTAGTCGCCTCCCTCCATAGGACACCAATGGTAAGTATACTAGTCCTTTTAGTGTGCTTTTACAGGTGATATGTCAATACCAAGAGTGGAAACCTCCAAGTTCAAAAGTTAGGAGGGAGTCTATATAAGTTTTGATATTTTGTATTATTTGGAATAGTTTCGGCCTTTGGTTATATATCGGATATATATATATATATATATATATATATATATATATATATATATATATATATATATATATATATATATATATATATGTGGTATACCGGGATCGAAGTGCTGTCAATGGACTGAGTCAGGGCACTTGAAGCGTCTGGGGTAAACCATGGAAAGTTTTGTGGGGCCTGGATGTGAAAAGGGAGCTGTGGTTTCGGTGCATTACACATGACAGCTAGAGACTGAGTGTTAACGAATGTGGCCTTTGTTGTCTTTTCCAAGCGCTACCTCGCGCACATGCGGGGGGAGGGGGATGCTATTTCATGTGTGGTGGGGTGGCGGCGAGAATGGATGAAGGCAGCAGGTATGAATATGTACATGTGTGTATATGTATATGTCTGTGTATGTATATGTATGTATACGTTGAAATGTATAGGTATGTATATGTGCGTGTGTAGGCGGTTATGTATAAACATGTGTATGTGGGTGGGTTGGACAATTCTTTCGTCTGTTTCCTTGCGCTACCTCGCTAACGCGGGAGACATCAACAAAATATAAGATAAATAAATAGAATATATATATATATATATATATATATATATATATATATATATATATATATATATATATATATATATATACATATAAATGTGTGTGTGTGTGTGTGTGTGTGTGTGTGTGTGTGTGTGTGTGTGTGTGTGTGTGTGTGTGTGTGTGTGTGTGTGTCCATTTCTATTTTAAAAGATCACAGGCCAAACTTATTCAATTCTTATTTTGTCTTAACCATTATTAAAGAGATTAACTGCTCCATTGTGGCCACACTTAATTCTTCTTTCCTGACATATATCTGTAAACTCTTCACACTAAAAACATTTAACATGGCTATGTGAAGCTTTTATACAGACCTGTAATGCTGCTAACATGGCCCTGTAAAGCTGCTAACATGGCCCTGTAAAGCTGCTAACATGGCTCTGTAAAGCTGCTAACATGGCTCTGTAAAGCTGCTAACATGGCTCTGTAAAGCTGCTAATATGGCTCTGTAAAGCTGCTAACATGGCTCTGTAAAGCTGCTAACATGGCTCTGTAAAGCTGCTAATATGGCTCTGTAAAGCTGCTAACATGGCTCTGTAAAGCTGCTAATATGACGCTGTTAAAGTTTTAACAAGGACCTGTATAGCTGCTAACATGGCCCTATAAAACTGTTAAAATGGCCCTGTAAAGTTTCTAACATGGCCCTGTAGGGCTACTAACATGGCCCTGTAAAGTTGTCAAAATGGCCCTGTAAAGTTTCTAACATGGCCCTGTAGGGCTACTAACATGGCCCTGTAACTTCTAGGTGAGCTTCGACACCATCCCTCTGCATTTCGCCTGTTTCCCACAGAGAACCTTACGTCGGCGCTGAACCGTACAAGGACTCCCCTAAAATATCAGCGTATAGTATTAAGCGCAATATCACTTGGTATCCCCTCAATGCCAGATGGTCATGAGGATGCTACGAATGGGTAACACTATCATGGGTCGAGCTATGGTGTACCCATCGACCGTCGTCTCTCAAAGCATTCGCAGCTGAACCTGTGACCACACATATATTCGCACATTTGCCACAGACGATTATACAGGGGGGGCGTGGTAATATCTTCCCCCATCCTCCATACACGTATAACAGTGGAATACAGGAAGGGTAAACCCCTACGTTGCGATCTGTCACAGTGTTGAAAAGATTAACTGGTAACTGAATTATATTAACTGAGATAAATATCATATAAATTTCTTTATCTGGATAGATCGAGGTATGAAAAAAAAAATCATCAAGCCACCACACCCCACGGGTCGAGCACCAATGTGTTCGTGTGCCGTGCCTGAAGAGATATGCCACTAGCCATGTTCCTCTACAGGGCCTCCTCCTCTTCCCACACTCTCTGTACCTCCAAGTATCCTCCTCCCACTTCCCTCGACCTCAGCAGCCTCTCCAAGTGACCTCGACTTCTCGACCTTGGTGACACTCTTTCCCTTTCCCCTCCCCCATCCCTCCCCACTCAAGTGCGCTCGACCTGCTCGGCGTCTTTTAGTTCCGCCGTCACGGTCGGAGAGGGCGCCATTGTGGCGGCAGTAACAGTAAATACACGCCCGCCCTCCTCTCTCCTCCACCCGCCCACCCTCGCTGCACCACGTCATTAACAGGGTTATGGCAAAACAGGGGCCCATTAACCTCTCCTCAGGGTCTTGGCCTTTTATTCCTTGACTGCAGCCACCTGCTTCACTGTGCTACTGTAAATGATAATATCCATTATCTATTTTCCTTTTTGTTTTGTTTTTTTTTGAAACACCCTGCTTGTCTTTAGTTGACACACACCCCAGTGTTTATGATAAATACCTGCGCCTTTTTTTTTGTAGTTGTGTTTTGTTGTATCGTATTCTAATATATTGGTTTTTCGTTCTTATTCCTCTAACAGAGCTTCTTCCAGGTTAGTAGTAACTGATTTAGTTTTATCATTATCATTTCGTTATCTAAGTCATTTCCTCTCCTAGTCATCATATTATCTGAGTAAAGGCCATCACTGCATTGGCTTGCTTGTGCTTCAACTGCACTCTGTTCCAAAAGTCACTTTCTTCTACTGTCACTTAGTAGTTATGGTTCTCACACGTCTACTCTGTGTATGACCTGGTAAATGAGGAGTATTCAACGCCCGAAAATACGCCACAAATAATTTTCAACGAACAGCAAACTTGATTCTCACCAACACAACCATGACCAGGACGATCTCCACCGCCACACCAGTCAGCCATACATATATACATACATATATACAAACATATATACGTACATATACATATATACATAGGCTACCACTCAGCCATGGGCACTTCAGAGAGGCTATCTAAATGAAATATTCTGTATTCGTATATCTAGATTAAGAGAAATCTGTAACTTTAAGAATTGATTCTATCGCTCTCGAGCAAATATGGTCTACTTAACACTCAAAGTCTATCAACACCACAGAACGACCGTTTCTCTCTTCCCATAACACCTCACTACGACACCTTGAACGACCCCTTATACAACACCAAACGACTCCCTACACACCACGGTCATCACCCATGGTGACCACATCCATAATACCCCCACTCCTACACCGCCACTACATTTCTAACGACCCCCGACCTCTCCCTACACGCACACCACGCTACCATCACCCACCATTTCCCTCCTCGTCACCACTCCACTTGTCTATCACTTGAGATTCACCCCATTTATCTCCTCCCATGCAGTATCTCCCACCTCCCAGTGTACTTACAACACATCTTACTATCTATCGTCCTTGACCCAGACACCATCGACATGCACTGAAGGATCCACCATTACCCCACAATAACCTCTCCGACACTCTCTCCTTCTCACCTCCTCCTCCTCCTCCACGAACCCTCAGCCCCCTTCCTCCCTCCCTCCCTCCTGCGGTAGCATCTGACGGAGTGTCTCCTCCTCCCAACCTGCAGGTCCCACGCCACCGTCGAGTCTGGCTCCACCATCAGCAACCACCTGGACCACAGACACCTTCTGGAGGCAGAGGACGGTCGGTCCGTGCCCACCTTCTCCGTCGACCGTCGCGTCCTCTCCCATCGGCCGGGTAAGATGATGCCTCTGACACCCCCTTTTCCGATGCAAAGGTGTTACCTTATTGCTCTGTCTTCTTCCCCATCTTGATTGTAGGTGTTTCCTAGTCACAAGAGTCCAGACGACTGTCATTATGAATCACTAGAGTCCGGGTGATGATGTCACAAGAGTCCAAATGACTTGTTATTATGAGTTACAAGAGTCCGGGTGACTTTTACTGTGAGGCAGGAGAGTCTGAGGGAGTCATTACGAGTGAGTAGAGTCAGGCTGATTTTCATGATAAGTTAGCAGAGTCCGGGTGACTGTTGTTACGAGTTAGAAGAGTATAGCTAAAACTTGTATGAGTTAGCAAGAGTCAGGTTGACTGGCTTAACATCATCCAGGAGGTCCACGAGCGTCAGTGGTCTTCAGGAGGTCCACGACTGTCAGTGGTCTTCAGGAGGTCCACGACTGTCTGTGGTCTTCAGGAGGTCCACGACTGTCAGTGGTCTTCAGGAGGTCCACGACTGTCTGTGGTCTTCAGGAGGTCCACGACCGTCAGTGGTCTTCAGGAGGTCCACGACCGTCAGTGGTCTTCAGGAGGTCCACGACCGTCAGTGGTCTTCAGGAGGTCCACGACCGTCAGTGGTCTTCAGGAGGTCCACGACCGTCAGTGGTCCTCAGGAGGTCAACGACCGTCAGTGGTCTTCAAGAGGTCCACGACCGTCAGTGGTCCTCAGGAGGTCCACGACCGTCAGTGGTCCTCAGGAGGTCCACGACCGTCAGTGGTCCTAATTTGACACCAGAATCTATAAAACAGCAAAGAACTTATATATATATATATATATATATATATATATATATATATATATATATATATATATATATATATATATATATATATATATAAGACAACGTTGCGTATTAGATCTTAAATTAAGAACTCGTTTCATCTATCGACCGAATAGATGGTGATAAGAGAGATTCTCCTAATTAACATTAAGGTAATGTCTGCTTGCACAGAAGGACGGAGGCGTAAGCGATGGATTGCTGGGCATTAATACTCGCCTCTGTATCCGTAATGAACAAAGACGACATTCAAAAAAAAAAAAAGAGTATCCTCATTTTCTTTTGAATTGGTAATTAACATGATTGAGGGGGTTATTATCTAGTTCTTAATCGCATCTCACAGAAAATGGTGTCCAGGAGTGACAGGCCATCAATCACCAGACGCTCCAGAGAATAGCAAAATGACGCTAATAAATCATTTTCTTTTTTTTTTTTTTCGAAGTGTGTGTTCTGGTATCGTCCACTGGAGCGGACTAGGTTTTGAAACTCAGACTCAGTGAAATAACCTCTGTGGAGGTCGGACGATCACCTGACGAGCATGAACTACGGCTCTGTGGAGGTCGGACGATCACCTGACGAGCATGAACTACAGCTCTGTGGAGATCGGACGATCACCAACCCTTTTGGAGGTGGGACGATGAACGAACGCTCTTTGGTAGGAAGGGTTTGGAGACACTTCTCTGTAGAACAAGACCATGGAAGACTGATCTCTGATGTAATAACACACACACACACACACACACACACACACACATATATATATATATATATATATATATATATATATATATATATATATATATATATATATATATATATATATATAGGCACTCGTGCAGCGTCTGTGTTGAGATGAAAATTGTTTTGCGAATATTCTATTTTTTCTTTTATGAAAACCAAAATCCCGCAGCGTCAATACCTCTCCTGCAGCGACGAGAGAGAGAGAGAGAGAGAGAGAGAGAGAGAGAGAGAGAGAGAGAGAGAGAGAGAGAGAGAGAGAGAGAGAGAGAGAGAGAGAGGTGAACGGCTGGTATAGTCGCTCCTGAAAACTTTTAATAGAAAGTTGATGGATCCGGGTCGAGCGTAGAGCGCCCCCTCTCTCCCCGCCTGAGCGAGACACGAAATTACATATGACGTGAACGATACGGCCATTGACACCCCTCATCCCCTCCCCACACCTCCATTCCCTGCCCACACACACACACACACACACACACACACACTACCCCATGGCGGACGCTGGCCATCTATCGTCGTCACAGAGCTCAAATGCTGTTTGTTATTATTGGCCGTTCACGGCACCCGGTTTGTAGGGAACACTGGAGTGCAATGCACCCACGTACGTTCCAGTGACCGTCAAGTATTGTCCCAGCCTGAACGGCGGTGGCGAGAACAGAAAAGGTCTTTGCGGTCACTGGATCGTACAGACCATGACGTTCACTGGACAGCAAAGAGACCTTGCTTTCACTTACTGGCACTGGGGAAAAAACCACAGTCTTCACTGAAGCTCCAGTGATTAGAAAACTAGCCCTTGTCGTAAAGGTGGATGAGCTGGTGCGTCTATTCTCCGCCAGAGAGTAAAAATCCATGCTTTGCGGGTGATTGGAACGCTGCGGAGCAACAACAACAAAAGTCCTTGCTCTCACAACAACAACAGCAACAACAACAACAACAACAACAACAACAACAACAACAACAACAACAACAAAGATGGTGTCTCTTTTGCAAGAAGGCAATCAGTCTCATGAACGAGAACTTAAATCTTAACTTTGGCTCAACTTCTGCCGGGGGATGTCGGATGTGCCCTCCTCCCCCCCTCCCACAACCTTCCCTTCCCTGGAAACTGTCTCGCCTCGCCTTTTACATCTCGGTTTTAAAAGCTTTCATTGTGCATGAGATGTAAAGGACGTGCCCCGCAGACAATGGCTATTATGATCAGCTTATTAAAGCTTCCTGCCTTTCGCTACCATGCACGCAGAAGACAGGCTGGCTTTAATGAAATTGCTATACAGCTTTGTGAGTCTCACTGACCTTATTCTTGTTAGATGAGCTTTTTTCATTGTATCCCCGATTTTCATGATGGTCGTGATTCTATGCCGTGTGAGTCTCCTCTCACTGACCTCATGGGCGTGGCCAAGAAATGGACATTTGTAACGACAGACACACTAACATGGGCAGAAACCTGAAGGTCAGACCGACACGGGAGGAGGAGAACGGAACGAACGCGCGTTGATGCCAATATACAAGAAGTCGATAAGAAAGGGCCACCAAGTAATGTCATGACGGACGGAAATAAGCCGGAGAGAGAGAAACGATCCTCAAGAAAGACGTAACCCACTTAAACCCCCCCCCCCCAGGGCTGAGGTTAGACCAGAGCGGGTGGAGGAACGCGACACTGGAAGAGATGAGGACAATATAACCATCAGCTAAGTTTGATTGCGTCAAATGGATCTGACATGTGTAGAAACTGAGATAAACTTGCCCCCCCGCCCGCAAGTTAATTTCGCCGGAGACTCCGGCGAGGGAGAAAAAAAAAACACACACACACACACAAAATGTGTGAGGGAACTGCTGGAAGTTCCGAACAAAAAGGAGGGAAGTAAAGTTGAGGATGACTCGGAAATACTCAACGTCCAGAAGTTAAGCATTCAAGCTGAGGAGACTTGGAATGCTCCTCGAAGCAGCTCCGGAGTACAAGGAATCGGAAGCGAAGTTCATGTGCATTTTCCGGGTAAACAGACAGAATATGATTCTCTTTTAATACACTGTTCGCTAAAGACCATGACAATACATATCTAATATTCATTAGCTTTCTGATGTTTTTGATTCTTCGTTTTCTCTCACCACACGTTTTTGACTCTTTAACGAGAGTGTGAACTAACTGTCCTGTATTCATTTTTACTTTATTCTTGATATGCATGAGACGTCTCGGGCAAACGATGCGTTTCTATCCTCAATCAAAATTATTATCAAAGATACAACACTAAACAAAGAACAAAACGAACGAATCACATCTTAAACTGACGTAGCGGTGACATGGATAATATGTCGATCAGTGGACAGTGTTCCCTCGTAGTTCACGCGCGGTCCAGCTGCCTAAGAGAATAATTACTCTCTATATTCCTGCCATGTCTTCATACGTATCTGCCATTTCCCGCTTCAGCGAGGTTAGCATCAAGAACAGAGAACCAAGCCTTTGAGGATAAAATCCTCACTTGGCCCCCTGCTCTATTCCTTCTTTTGGAAAAGTAAAAACTGAAGGGGAGGACCTCCAGCCCCCCGCTCCCTCCCCTTTTAGTCGCCTTGTACGACACATGGAATACGTGGGAAATATTCCTTCTCCCCTATCCCCAGGGATATATATATATATATATATATATATATATATATATATATATATATATATATATATATATATATATATATATATATACATAATCAGATCTGCCTCCGGTAGGCTTTCAGCGAGTCAGTGAGAAGCATCGTTACCACCCGTCGTGTTTGGAGGCTCCTCTGGGGATCTCGTGGATGGGTTTACAGTGTTCGGCGGCACGCTTCGTCAACACCAGCTTGGCTCGCGGCTCACCAGGGATCACCATACCGCTTCATCCACCACCCGAAAGGATGCGCCCAGTAAAGCTTACTCCTTCTTGATATATATATATATATATATATATATATATATATACACCGTAGGTACACTCGTGGGACCTCCCATTGCATGAACATGCTCTACTACCATACAGCTCAAATTTGTGCACGCCCTCAGTCATAATATTCCATTCATCCACCACTCTCGTGCAATGGAAGTACTTCTCTACATCTTCCTTCTTCAAATGTGTCTTGCATAAAGTCATGCCACTCTCCTCTGGTTACTCCATCCCTCTTCCATCTGTGCGAGCGAGGGAGGGAGTGCGTGTGTGAGGGTGTGTAGGTGTTGCATGTATACGTGTGCAAGTGCCAATGTGTCCCTAATTCACCTAAAGCCTTTGATATATGTTTATGAAACTTTACATTCATACTGAAATTTGATACAACACGATTCAATTTATTTCAGATCCACTTTCCATTTTTTTTTACTGGTCATGTGGCCAGCGATAGCTATTCCCTTCTTTTTTTTTTTTTTCAAACTGCAGTCAAATATTTCACATAGTTTTGAAAACATTTCAAAATCTGTATCAAACGGGGATACCACCACGGCATGAAAAAAAAAAAAGAAAAGAGAGAAAAAAAAAGAGATGCGCGTGCTTTTGAAAGAGGTTTTCATTTTGCATATATCATGTTTATTGATGATATGTTTCTACATAGCGCTGCGTTTTCCCCAATAACGTTTTGGAATTCCAAAAAAAAAGAAAAAACGTTCCATTATTGGTTTTCCTAAATATCTATGATAACTGCGGCATCAATGGATGTAAAGATCGCCAATTGCTTGTTGAGTTTTCGATAGCAACAGCTCTTCAGGTGGGCGATGACTTCATTACGTTCCCGGTGGACTTTTAAACAGCCAGCAACGTACACGCCAGCACCTCCCCAGATGGGCATCCACCGGCCTGGCAAGTACAATACTGACCTGCCACATCGGGATGGTCAGTGCAACAGGTTGCATAAGTGATGCAGCAGCAGCAGCACTAGAGTGGCTGTCACATTTCCTCCCTCCATAGCTCAGGTTTGCTGCTGTCTTTTCTCTCTGGCCTCACAATCAAGGGGCTGCTGGCATTCAGTCCACACACACACACACACACACACACACACACACACACACACACACACATCTCCGTCTCACACACACTTGACATGTAACTCACACGACTCGTTACTCTTAACTCCAGCCAGAGTGATAACTTTTAAGCACTTACGCGCTTAACGTTGTTGTCCGTGTGTGTGTGTGTGTGTCGTGCACGCTCACAACACGTCAACATCTCGAAGAAAGTATTGGAGGAGGGTTAGGTCCAAAAGATTCTCTCTCTCTCTCTCTCTCTCTCTCTCTCTCTCTCTCTCTCTCTCTCTCTCTCTCTCTCTCTCTCTCTCTCTCTCTCTCTCTCTCTCTCTCTCTCTCTCTCTCTCTCTCTCTCTCTCTCTCATATCATGAATAATTCATGTAAGGCATGACAGAGCTACTGCCGTAGATTCACCACGATCCCGTAATTCTTGCCTGGGTAAGGCTTAACGAAATATGGATGGATCATACGAGCTGAGAGGACATGGGGCGGTGACCAGCGTGTGGGGTGGGGAGTGCTGGCGGGGGCGTAGGGCCGCGATGGGTGCCTGGGTGGGGCAGGAGGTTAAGGGTATGGGGGGCAGGGAGCTCAGGAAGGGGGTAAGAAGGAAAGGTCTTTGAGGAGCGGATATGGGCACAAAGGATGCCTTAAGAAGGAAGAGGAGAGGAGGAGGAAGGAGAGTCAGGAGGCTACGGGAGAGGGAGGTATGAGGCTTACGGAAGAGGCAGGAGGCTAAAAGAGGAGGCAGAAGGGTGAGGAAGGGGAGGAAGGGGGGAGGGGGAGATAAGAGGCAGGAGGCTCGGGGATAACGGGGAATTGCTTGAGGGAACGTGGGATTGGCTGAGGGATGGGTTCCATGGGTGCAGAGGAGGGTGGAGGGTGTGGAGCAATACGACGTACAAGCTCCTTTAACTGAACATGGTGGGAAGGCTGCTGTGCTGAGGGGAGGCGGCGGAGGAGGAGGAGGAGCAGCAGCACATTTTTGTCGCAGCGGAACGGATTTGTGGCGTACGTAGCAAGTAACGTGATACGACGCGCTGGCCAGTCTGGGGTAACGTCTGTGGTGACAAGCTGGTCAGGTCAGCCTGGTGTACGCCAGTGCCGGCGGTAGTCTGACGCAGGTCAATATGGATAATGCTACTGTCATCGGTGCCAACCTCGCCAGGCACAGGCCTCACTTCGTCGGGAGGTTACAGGCCAACTGCAGACGGTCAGGAGACGAGGCTTTGCGTGGAGCGACTGCTGTGTTCATAACGTAATCATTGATCCATCGTATGGAACTGGCGTTAATAGATGGGTAAACACAGGGAATTCCTCCTCCTTTTTTTTTTTTAACCAAAGTGAAATATTATTGTTTCGGGAAAGTGAAAGGTCATTGCACGTAGGATGGATGTTGCGGCTGAGGTAAAATAAATTGCAGCGTTAGGCCAAAACCGCACTAAAGGTTCAACAAATTTGGTGTAAATACGGTCAAAATGCCGCGCGGCTCCGGTAAATGTTTACTTCCGTGAAATACATATTACTCAGGAGATAAGATAGGAATACAGCGTGTCAGGAAAATGTGTAGTGAAGATAAGATGAAATGTAAATTGAGATGAAGGAGAAGAAGAAGAAGAAGAAGAAGAAGAAGAAGAAGAAGAAGAAGAAGAAGAAGAAGAAGAAGAGAGGGAATATGGTGGTGGCCGAAGACTATGGGTGAGAGACTGGTGGAGACTGCCTCCTCCTGGTGGGTGAGAGACTGGTGTAGACTGGCCCCCTCTCCTGGCTCAACACCTGGTTTAATGCCCTCGCTTACCTAACTACGTGGGAGAGAGGAATAAAAGCACTTCCTTACGTCTTGCGAACCCCCTCCACCGTCCCCACCGACGGCCGTCCAACTAAGGCAACCTCTTCGACTAAGGCCTCTCACACGGGGTGTGAGTACCATCACCCACCCACGACCTCAAGAAGGCTCTTAGTAAAGGGACAAATGAAATGAGTGTGGGAGGAGGAGCCGCTTTGTAAAGCATTAGTCTCACTCGCTCACTTCTCCCAAGTGAAGAAAAAAAAAAATTGGTTGTTGGGAAAATAATAGAAATAAAAATCATGTAAATCTCTTTCCCTACCTAAAAGGATGGAGACCATTTGGTATTCAAGACGGTACTTTCAGAGACGTCTCAATTCCCCTCCTAATCTGAAGGCGTCCAAATAGGTTAAGGATTCTGAATCAACGTCATCGTGTTCGCCCATCTTAGGCTGATGCACCGCACCATCACTACACACCCTAGCATCACCATGTCCACCTTGATATTAAGACCCAACGCCGTCTATCACTCTGCACGTAGGTATGTGATTATACACACCCCCCCAGGTGCACCGTACCCCTCAATGATCAATGCATTTATACACTTACTGAAAGGATCAATGTATTCATACACTTACATAGTGTCGCCAGAGTCACACCTTACGAGAACAGATATGGAGACCAATTGTCTCTTGGCAAATCATAGGTGTACGTTCAAGTTCATGGATTAGCAAATATCCAGCAAGTTGTTCATGTGCTACAGAAGGCCAAAGCTAGAGTATTCCTTTGTGTCACAGAAACTCAAGCAGGAAGATCCAGATGAAGGCAGCAAAGATGATATTACATTAAGAGAACCGAGCTACAGGGAAAAGCTAGACGCCTTACATTTGCCCACTATGAAAGAGAAAAGAGTGAGGGGTGACCTGACCACAACCACCAAGTTTTTCTTTTAACAAGAGTGATGATGACGCAAGACAGTGAACAATTCTTCGGAAAGTGTCGTACCGTCATGCTCTACGGTCGTACCGTCGTGCTCAAGGGTCGTACCGTCATGCTCAAAGGTCGTACCGTCGTGCTCTACGGTCGTACCGTCATGCTGTACGATCGTACCGTCGTGCTCAAGGTGTCGTACCGTCGTGCTGTACGGTCGTACCGTCGTGCTCAAAGGTCGTAGCGTTATGCTGAGGGCCATAAACAGAGCCTAAAATATACGTCTGTTTTCTCGGCCTGAACTACATACTGATCCCATGAACTAGCTAGTAAAATGGCTCTGTACATCGTTTCCCTCACTTCGCAACTAGTCACACATATTTTTTTCCCCCAGTCAATACACCTTTTTTTTTTTCCCCCAGTCAATACACTTTCAGCCATTTATCGGCCAGGAAATTAACTTGAAAAAGCTATTTCGTTCATTCATTATACAAGTCAGTAATCTGGCAAAAAAAAAAAAAAAGAGTAATTCTTTTTCATCCAGCCAGCTTTGAGCTCATACGTGGCTTCGCAATCAGTTTGCAAACTGTTAAGCAATTTAGGAAATAACTCTTCCGCTGTTTGAGAATAAAACTAATTCTCCAGGAAGGTAAACCAATTGACTTCCAATTTCTTTTTTAGAAAAGAAATCATGGATTTTAGAAGGGTACAAATCTCTCTCCTCCTCCTCTGGAAGAAAACCCCCCCCCACACACAGGCTGTCGTCAGTAATGTCAAGAGAGGGGGTAATGGAAAGCTAATGTCAACAGACTGAACTCAGAAGTCATCTCAATCGAAAAAAAGTCGGTTTTAAGGAACTCAAGTAACCAGCGTAATGTCCTCTTCCAACGGGTCAGTTTTAAGGGAGCGCGTACGTAATCAGCATTATGTATGGTCTCTGCCAACGAGGAAGTTGTAAAGAAATACTGAAGATTGTCTTCCCTTCCAGCAAGGCAGTTTTAAAGAAACATTTCGTCATCACAGTGTTCCATGCCAGCGGGTCATTTTTAAAGAATCACTGTAACTCAAATATATATATATATATATATATATGCTTTTGCTTTTGCTTTGTCGCTGTCTCCCGCGTTAGTGATGTAGCGCAAGGAAACAGACGAAAGAATGGCCCAACCCACCCACATACACATGTATATACATACACGTCCACACACGCAAATATACATACCTATACATCTCAACGTATACATATATATACACACACAGACATATACATATATACACATGTACACAATTCATACTGTCATATATATATATATATATATATATATATATATATATATATATATATTTTTTTTTTTTTTTTTTTTTCATACTATTTGCCATTTCCCGCGTTAGCGAGGTAGCGTTAAGAACAGAGAACTGGGTCTTAGAGGGAATATCCTCACCTGACCCCCTTCTCTGTTCCTTCTTTTGGAAAAAAAAAAAAAAAAAAAAAAAAAAAAAAAAAAAAACAAGAGAGGGGAGGATTTCCAGCCACCCGCTCCCTCCCCTTTTAGTCGCCTTCTACGACACGCAGGGAATACGTGGGAAGTATTCTTTCTCCCCTATCCCCATATATATACATATATATATATATATATATATATATATATATATATATATATATATATATATATATATATATATATATATATATACATACATATATATGAGTAGTATAATATAATATATCAGTCAGCTTATATATCGATGTACCTTATTTCTAGCTTTGTAAGTTGTCAACAAGAAGCCATTTTCTAGCTCATCTGGCTAACTCCAGCCATCTGGTCAGGTGAGCCTTTGGCATCACTCGGCGACATCCAACGTCTGTAGTCGTCCTTCTGTGTTTAACTTTTCACATTTCCATCTCCTCCCCCCGACCCTGATCCATCAGTGTGAGGCAAGCTTGGCCGGAAGGTAGTGTTCCTCTGGCCCGGTTCCTTTCTCAAGAGAGGTGTGTGTGTTCGATGAAGACCCCTGCACGCCCGCCGACGAAGACTACCTAACCCCCCATCCCTCCACAATCCAATCTCTTACCAGCGGTAGTTCGTCAATCAGCTATAGACACACCTTTCAATCTCCTCTGAGACTTAGCGAACTGCTCTGAAGCTAACGTAACTGGGATGGATGATCCTTGGGCGGTCCCTTATTCGAAGCAGTGTCAGACGACTCGACCACTGTTCCTCACTGTAACCCCGAGGCTTAAGTATCGGATGCTTTAACTCTTCCCATTTCACCTCCGGAACTACGAGGTCAGTTCGACTCACCCTGGGCAAGAATGGTTCTTGGCCAAACCCGCCTCTTCGAATCCCTGGCCCTGGTGACTTCCGCCCACCGTCCGCTGTTACTAAAGCTGTTTTGAACTTTCTTCAAAGAATCCGCGAGTCATTTTTTTTTCTCTGTGATTACGGGAATTCGCAGCAAATTCTCTAAAACCACTCAGCCAACTGGAGCCAAACTTGGCACGGACGATCATCCTTTGATGTCACCATCATCCATCATGGCAGGTGCTTCAGTTGAAAAAGAAAATATTAATTTTAAGACAGATTTGCCTCGAATTTAAAACCGCTCCTACATGATTATAATGTACTTAACATAAACTTTTTTTTCTTTTTTGCTGTGAAACACGTAGTTTTGATTTATATATTCAGGTATGTAAATCCACTCATATTCTGATAACTAACATTACCTCTCAATTTATTAAAGTTTAAAAACTAGATGAGCGATGAAGGCTCATGTGACGACACCTCTAGGAGAGCTGTCCACTTATAGATATATTCGTCCAGCATGATATTCACCTTTCAGGATGCTGGACTAGAACTGAGACTCCGTCACGAACGCGTCTCCCATTCGTGCATTCATCCTCAACCCTCAATGCTCTGCCTCTACCAACTGACTGTGAAAAATATTTGTAAATAATGCAAACAGTAAATTGGCGATGATTCATAATCATAACATTTTCTGAAACCTATTGCATCAGGGAGGAAACTTACAACACAATCTCAATTAAAATTGAAAAAAAATTGAAAATTGAAAATAAAACAAAAATCCTTTTTTTTTTTATCAGTCTTTTCTTTATCAGTTTTTTATCAGTCGTGTGTGATTTTAATTTTGCCTCCCAGGTTCTGCTGTCTGCCTGTCCTACCTCATTTACCTGATTATTTCCTGCGCAGCTTCAAAACCCCTTTGTATCACGTCATCTTTCCTTACGCCATACCATACCACAACCTCACTAGTCCCCAGGACTATCTAAAATCCAACCAGCATTTATAACACTGCGCCGGAATACAACGCGTCTCGTTTCGTGCCTGGCTACGAAAACCCTTTTCTTCACCTCCGTCTTCCTTAATGTAAATGCCAGTGACCTAACACAACAACAGCCCAAGCCCATGACTCGTTGATGTCGCCATCAGGTGACGCACGCCTGCGCCGCATAAAGCACCAGGGCACGTAGTGTATCTCTCTCTCTCTCTCTCTCTCTCTCTCTCTCTCTCTCTCTCTCTCTCTCTCTCTCTCTCTCTCTCTCTCTTTTTACATCATCATCTCGTTGCATTTACTTTCTCCACACACATAGAGTGGCCACCACACCACACCCACACACACACACACCCGCCAAACCCCCAATCTCGCGGCGGGAACACAGCCTCTTCGATCGGAGATAGTATTGATTCCTCTCGTCCATATCTATAAATGAATGTCACAGGCTGCCTATCACCTGTCACATTCACTAGCGCCGCTGCCACCTCCCTCTCCCTCCTACACACACACACACACACCTCCCTCCCTCCCACACACACACACACCTCCCTCCCTCCCTCCCTCACACACACACCTCCCTCCCTCCCACACACACACACACCTCCCTCCCTCCTACACACACACACACATCCCTCCCTCCCTCCTACACACACACACCTCCCTCCCTCCCACACACACACACACCTCCCTCCCTCCTACACACACACACACACCTCCCTCCCTCCCACACACACACACACCTCCCTCCCTCCCACACACACCTCCCTCCCTCCCTCCCTCCTACACACACACACCTCCCTCCCTCCCACACACACACACAGACAACCTTCGCTTTTTGATGTTATTGTGTCTGCAGCCGCGATGGATATCACATTTAGGTGCTTTGTTATTGTGTTCGGCGGTAGGCTTTTCAGGCCATTATTCATTTGTTTTCCAAACCCTTTCTGTCTGTAGAAATCTATAAATCCTTCCCTTTACTGATGTCTGACGTATTTAGAAAGGTTCTATATCTGTGCAGGAGGCACTGTACCTCGCTGATGTGTCACGGGAGAAATGGATCTCACGCCTTACGGTAAGAAATATATAATAGACCGTGTTTTTTTTTAATCAGTTATTTTGTAAGCAAAGTGGAAGTCTGATGTACCAATCCAAATAGCCTCCCTCCCTCTTCATTTTGTAGTCAACTGAGGTTAATATTTCGAGAAAAAAAATATTCTTCTAAGAGAAATAAACGCACTTTTCCGAAGACGCTTTCACAATCTGTTGCTGCCACAGATTTTAAATGGGGTTAAGCCATTCTTATGAATACGTTATATTAAGACTTCCCAAGTACCTTGAAAGCTATGACAGGATCATTCTTTATGTATGATGTTAAAAGTGAATTATTTTCTCCTTCGTTAATAACGTCATCATACTGACCATGGACAGATATACGAATTTACAGTTTTTTCTTTTTGAATATCGCTCATGATCTTCACAAAAACAGTGAAATATTTCATTGGTATCATATTCGTGCCCTGGTGTGTGCCACATGCGTTAAGAGATGTGGGAATACATGTGTCAAAAGGTGTTGGGATACACGTGTTAACAGATGTGGAATACATGGGTTGGAAGATGTGGGATACGTATCAAAAGATGTCGAATGGAATACAAACAAGTGTTGAAGGATGTGGAGTACCTGTGTTAAGTGGTGTGGGATAAATGTGTGAACAGAAGTGGGAGACACTGATGTGGGATACATGAATAAAGTGAGACTAGGACACATGTCTCAACGTATGTGTGACACACGTGTTAACTCCAAGCAAACAGCAGAATCATCCCCCTGGCCTCCGGCAAACATCATAGCTGGTGACTGTCATAATCCTTTACCCTAAAAAAAATGAATCAATAATGACTTCTTCTCTTAGTCTGTCACTAGACTTTATATGTACTTCAGTTTTTAGTATTCTAGATTCGTATGTCAGTATAGCCCCACAGCTGTGTACTGTGAGCTATCTGTATGTAGGCAGGATCTATTGTTAGGTGAATATGTGTCTAGTTTTGAGTGAGTGGGTCATCCTAACATCAAAGCGATTAACTAAAGGTGTTTTCACGAGTGATCAATTATATTCAAAGGTTGGAAATGATTGCCTCTACCTACTCTTTTAGGTACATCCACAAGAGAACCGCAACTTTGATCTAATGAGAAGGTGTTGATGAACATCTGTACGTATCTGGAAGTGATGACCAGTAAGGATGGTATCGGAAAAACTGAAGCTGAGTGGAGTTATGCAAGGGAGAAAAAAAAAGAAAGAAAACAGGACATGTAGTGAGAGCTTCCGGTAAATGGGAATAAAAAAAAAGATTGAAATGTAACAATAAGTTCGGTGAGTGGAGGTGCCCTTGTATGGACGTGAAACTATATTTCATCCCATTGCTGAAGAGTGAGATAAGAAACTGAAGATGTGGAACTACACAGCAGAGAAAATAATGAAGACATGAGATATATATAGAGATTGCTTAGTAACATTAAAGTTCATGGCAGCATAGAAAATCGAATCTGCCAATGGAAAGTATACAGCTGTCAGGAAACGATGTGTTCTATCAAATGGGAAAACACTCAGCAGACTTCTAGTGACGAGCAGGGTACCACATGGTTCAAGTCTGGGACCTACGCTCTTCATTCATATGGACTAAGCCATCACCGGATGAAGTAGTAAATGCTACACCTTCCATTACCTTCAAATCGAGGCTAAATGAATATTTCTACGATATCTGTTATCAGTAAATGATACTGTTTATAGGATGTATTTCAACCAATCTTTCTTTCGCAGAGTCATGCCACAGCGCAGCCATTTACAACCTATTCGGGAACTTCTACCCTAGCGTGCTTTCCTATAAAATTTCCGAGGCAGTAGACTGTCCCCATATCATCTGATGCTTCGTTTGACGTCGTTTTTCATTGGAACAAGAGGGAGATGTGGGTGGGGTGGCGCCTTCTTCCTCATTATCCTGCTTCTCACACACTTATATCAACAGATAACCTCTGGCCTTCCCGAAGAATGCGTGGTTGATGGAAGTCTTCATTGACACTGTAGCCCAGCAGGAGGCAAGGCAGATGACTGGTTCTTCATTCTCTGCTGCCTGTGTTGCTACGAACGTTATTTCATTGGGACGTAATATTACCACACCGCATCAGCAGAGGCTGGGAGAGCCTGGCCATTGGGAAGCAGTAAAATCGATGGGTTTTCTTGATTTCCCCCGAGAGTTCTTTTGTTAAACCACTCTGGGTTTAATGCGGCTTCATCTGATTACTGCGCCATGTCGTTCTCTGGTCGATGCTGTAATCAGCCAGGCAGAGGTCGGACCGACGGTCGTGTACTTCAGGGTCAGCTGGACCGACAGTCGTGTACTCCAGGGTCAGCTGGACCGACAGTCGTGTACTCCAGGGTCAGCTGGACCGACAGTCGTGTTGTCCAAGGTCAGGTCAGGTCAGCTGGATCAAGGGTTAACACATATTAACGCTGGGAGGGTGGTGGCTCTCATCTTTCCCTTCCCTTTTTTTTGTGGTATTTCTTCCTTACTCGAACGAGTTGAAGTTGCGGTGTGTGCTGCCCCGTGCATCTTCTCCGGGTTTAGATCGCCAGTGTTGTATAGTGGAATTCTTTGCAGCGGGACATTGCATCCATTACGTCCGCTGACGCACTGCAACGCTTTGGGAATCGCTGCTGCGAATGGTGAGGGTTATCTGACGGCGGAGGGTGCTACTTGCTGGATGAGCTTCGTAGAAACCGTCGTGCTTGCGCTACCGGGGGCTGAGTTTGCTTTGGTGATTTTCATCCTTGTAATGGGTCATATTTGGGATCCACGGCGCCGCCCTTGAGCAGTGGGATCCACGGTGCCGCCCTTGAGCACTGGGATCCACGATGTCGCCCTTGAGCATTGGGGACCATGGTGCCGCCCTTGAGCGAGACTGTACAACCCGTTGTGCTCAAGAGCTTAAATTCGACAGTCCTGCTCAAGGGGTTAGTTACTCGCGAGCCATCATTCTGTGTCATGACTTTTGGGTGAATGCCGACAGCTGACTCAGTTAACCGCATCATGACCGACGACCGCGGAGCTAAAGGACATAGAGGTGAATTCTTGTATACATGTAAGGGTGGAATATACTGCCTACTTTACATGTGGCTTATGTGACTGTGGTGGCAAGAGTGAGGCTCTTCGTTCTCACACACACCCACACACACACTATCCGTGTCACCCTCAACATCTACGTGTTCCCTCCCCATCCCGAGCAGATGATAATCCGGGACAAAAGCCCACATTCAGTAATATCATATCCGGCAAAATGCATCCGACCCTCTGGTTGGTCTCGGGCATTTTTAAAAGGCTCCCGCTACCATGCTCTCCTGCCAGAGGGAGTTTGATCGTGTTCTTCATGAGCTTCGTCAATGCCTAATGATCAATCACACCCGATGCATGCACGGCCAACCCGCTGCTGGGAGAACAGTCAAATGAACAATTGAAACCTAGGGATACACAGTAGCCACGTCGTGTTTTCTTCAAGAACCCAGGGAGTCGCGTAACCTCACACTCTTCTCTTCTCTGCTTCTTCTTCTGGGATCCCACATCACCCTGCCACATCCTCTCCTATTACATCAACCAACCTCCCCTCCCCTCAAACACCCCCTCTTTCCCCAAGCTATTTATATCTATCATAATGAGCTACTTTGTATGCAGTGCCATAGCCCTAATTTCGAGATCACTTCTGTAAGGATCCCCCAATTCTAACTTTCACCCAAAGCCTTACTCTTTTCCCCCCATCTCCTTTTTCTTTTTTTTTTCTATTTAAAGATACCCGCGCTTCATTCGCGACCCATTTTCCATGATAAATTGCGCCATCTGTCGACTCTCGCTGCATGTTAACTAAGAGGGAACAACCCCCTCTCAGTATTCCTTACCCGTTATCGTTATCATTATCATCTCCTCTCCCCCTCTCGTAATTAAAGCCAGCCTGAATTCCTGTCTCATATTCCTTCGCCTTTTCGGTACAGTCTCTCCCCCACACCAACCTTCCCAAACCCACCCACACAACCCCAGCTCCCTGCACTCTTCCCATCCCGCCAAAGTAGAGAATAGAGATGGTGGTTACCCAGCTTACAAGTAACTGTATTTGTTGGTAACAATTACATCCAATCCAAACGCAGCGGCAGTGAAATATGTTCGACCACTTTTTTGTCCTCAATGATTTTTCTTTTGTTGTTGTTGTTGTTGTTGTTGTTATTGTTGTTGTTGTTGTTGTTGTTGTTGTTGTTGTTGTTCTTTTTGCTGTTTGATACAGGATTTGTAACAGGAAACGTTAAGATTTGCTCTAAAATGTTGTGGAAATTTTCGTCATAGTGATAAGAAGAGATATCCTGCGTGGACGTTCGATTCCCCTGTGTCACACATCCTTGTTCACCTTTGCCTCCCCATTCTGCATAACAAGACCTTACAAGTTCAACGAGTAATCACGAACAGTTGTGGAACCGCCACGGAGGAGAAGAAAAAAGGAGAGGGGTAGTTATAGACCTTAAGCTGCATACGACACTTTATATGATCACGAAGGTGATGTGCTGACACGGGGCAAAGTGAACTCCCGGCGGACCAAAATATTTTCCATATCTCTTGGAATACATTCTCTATATCTCCTTAATGTCCTCGGCAAAAGATCATACCAGACGTTACGTCGTCACCCCCTCACATCTGTCTGTCTGTCTTTGATCACCCCTCACGTCTGTCTGTCTGTCTGTCTCTGTCTGTCTGTCTGTCTGTCTTTGGACACACTCTAGCCAGCACGACAGCTCGAGAACACTACAAAAGAGAGTCTACTACGTGATATACAGCTGAGTTACGCCGCTTGTAGGTTATGGGCGTTTTCAGAACGGTGACGAACTGTTTAGACCTAACTCTGGGGGATATGGTTGCATAATCTTGCAATCGAAGAAGAAAATAAATTTATGTTTGCAAGTGCCAAAATTCAGGAGTGCTGAATGATGAGTTCAAATTCATAACACGTATGTCTTGAAGAGACAAAAGAAACAAAAATATCAAGGAATTTGATTTTTTTTTTTTTCAAAATCATCTTTTAGATTTTACTCGTGGCGGGACATAGGCATCGCAAATGCCTCTTAATTTTTACTCCCCCCCCTTTTTAATGCCGAGTCAGAGGCGTCCCCATGTGTTAGACAAAGGAACCAGGAGGTTGAAAACGGCCACACATACGAGATAAGAGAGCCAGGAGGTAAGGGGGGGATATGCCACATAGTCGAAGAGAGCGGGAGGAGCAGCAGCAGCAGCAGCAGCAGCAGCAGCAGCAGGAGGAGGAGGAGGAGGAGGCTTGGGCGGAGGTGAGGTGAGAGGAGGGTAGAGTCGACCACTCCACCCTCCTCTCAGGCTGGTGGTGTCTGGTGGCCCAACATTCAATTATTGCTGTTTACAAGTGTCGAGATGGCGTTAAGCGCGGTCGCTGCCTTAATGAAATGTCGGATAGTCAGGGAAGGGGAGTTAATGGGGAATTTTAGGGGGAGGGGAGTTAATGGGAAAATTTAAGGGAGGGGGGAGGGCGAATAGCTGTGAGTAAATTAAGGGAACGGAAAATCGATCGCTGGTCTGAGGTGAAGTCATACGGGGAATCACTAAAGCGTGATGGTTTCCACAGGAGACCAAGGAGGAGAGAGGCAGATGATGGTGAGTTAAGGGAGGTAAAAAAAAAAAGAAGAGAGAAAAGCTGATAATGGTGTGGTATGGGGTCACGTGTTGACGGTGAGGAATGGGGGATATACTGAATGATGGTGAGGTGAAAGGGGATCAAGTGTCGATGATGGGCAATACATCACCTGCTCAGAAACAAATATTCTTAACCTCACTATATATATATAGTTCAATCATGAGATCATATATGGTATGATATAGTCCTTGTATAATTCACCTGACCATCCACACACCTCGCACTATCTACTGACCATCCACACACCACCTCGCACTATCTACTGACCATCCACACACCTCGCACTATCTACTGACCATCCACACCTCTCGCACTATCTACTGACCATCCACACACCACCTCGCACTATCTACTGACCATCCACACCTCTCGCACTATCTACTGACCATCCACACACCTCGCACTATCTACTGACCATCCACACACCACCTCGCACTATCTACTGACCATCCACACACCTCGCACTATCTACTGACCATCCACACACCTCTCGCACTATCTACTGACCATCCACACACCACCTCGCACTATCTACTGTGTCCCCCCTGACTGACCCACTGCTATGCTCTTGACCTTCTAGTCTCTGGGAACCTGAGCGACCGGTCGAGCAGCATCTCTGAAGGAGGTCCCACCGAGCTCCCGCCGCCCTACTGCGCCCAGCACTCCACCCTGGTCGCTGTCCGGACCTCCTCCGCCTACGCCAGCACGCCCACGCCACGCCCGTCCTCGCCACCCTACCCATCCAACCACGCACCTTACGTTATCAGTGGGAGCGACAGTGGCTACAGTTCGGGGTGAGTGGTGAGCTGTGAATTTGCCACGGCAGTTTTCCTCCTCTCTCCCTCTCATCTCTCTCTCTCTCTCTCTCTCTCTCTCTCTCTCTCTCTCTCTCTCTCTCTCTCTCTCTCTCTCTCTCAGAGCCTATGATTTCCGCTTATTCTGCACGTATTCTATATCTTATCTGTCTATCTATCTATCTACCTGTCTATCCTTGTTTATGTCTCTTATAAGAAAGAAAAAAAACAGACATTATTCCTCAAGATGTCAGGTGTTTCTTACCAGCGATGGAAGTTTTAAGTGTTGACCACTTGATATCACATCTACCTTGCATTGTTTTCCCCCAAATATAATTGAGTATAAGTCGTCTCGACTGGCCCAGTATCCTCATATTGGTGTCCTGTAGTTTGATCTACTCAATATTTCAACTGATATAGGTATATCAATTTGCTACTTAAAAAAAAACGTTGCGAATGACAGCTTTTGCGACCTCCAAGCCAGCGCGTCGTCTCTGGCCGGAGCTTATCACACTGACCACAAGGGTGTTACCAGTGCAGTCGAGGTCAACGCCAGAGGTATATCGTCGGTAGGTTTACTAACTGCTGGTCTTCCTTCTCTGCACCAACAGGCCCCTTGCCACCTTCCCGCAGACCTTCATGTCTCCGGCCTCGCCAGCCCGCCCACCTCCAGTCAGACTGCCGCCCACGCTGCCCCAGAGCTTCACGCCCGCCCTCACTCCCACCACCCGCCCCTGCAGCACCGCCCACATCATCCACACCCACCAGCAAAACACGGACGACCACCTCTACACGGCCACCAAGTTCTAGAGCGACGCCAAGGCCTCCGCGGAGACGCCAACGTCGCAGATCAAAGATCATCGTGTCTTAACCTTTTCGTAGTGGGTGGAGAGAGAGTGTGTGTGTCTGTGTGTGTTCAAGGGCGTCTACGGCGTCCCCAGGTGACGGCAGTCGCTCGTGCCCAGAAGCCAAGGCAGGAGGGAAACTCTGCCCAGGACTACTACTACTACAGTTTTAAGAAGCGCGAGTTTCAAAAGCTTTTTTATATATATATATGTATAATCTAGGATATGAGGGAGAGATACATGGTGAACTACACGAAGAGAATGAGAGAGAGAGAGGAGGAGTAGTACTCATTAGTGGTTCACGAATGGTCTTAGCCAAAGCCAGATTATATAAGTCGAGTGGAAAAAGCTTGGTGGAAAAAGTACCCTATTTTCCCCGAAGGGAAGAAAAGGAAGGAAAAAATGCAATTGACGTGATTTCGTTGGTGAAATCTTGGAGGACATTTACTGCACGGCTGAGCAGGACCTTCGCGGCGTTTTTTTTTTTTTTTTTCTTTTTACGAACGGAGTGGACGACCGACCAGATATAGTCAGACCCACCATGGCTGTTTGATCTTAGACTAGCCTAACCTCCCACAGGAGGACCGTCCAGCATAGGTTAGAACAACGGCTGTTGCCCTCCATATATGTATATTAGAAGAATGTCAATACATATATATATATATATATATATATATATATATATATATATATATATATATATATATATATATATATATCTGTGTATCTTGTACTTATTGTTGTACTGAGATTCAAGGTCTACCAAGGCCAGAGGTACTATAGCACTGCCTCTCTTATCATTGCGTGTGGGTGTCAGCGCTCACAGTGTGTTCTGAGTGGAATTTCTCCTCTGGACGTCTCATGCATGTCTTTGTGGGTCAGGACAGTAGTGTGGTCCACGTCCTCATAGTCATCATCCCGATCATCTCTTTAGCTACACATCTCAAGTCGTGGTGTTGCCCGCCATCATCAGCTCTCTCTCTCTCTCTGGTTCTACCCATCCTTGGATCATGGTGCATCTCATCTGCTCCGCTCTCTACATCCCATCTGCTCCACTCCCGTCGTCCTCAGTATCAACATCACCTCACATTCTGTACGTGTCTCCTTGCTGGTACATCCCATTAACTCTCACTCTACACACCCTTACTTAAGATAGATACCATTAACTCTCACTCTACACACCCTTACGTATGATAGATACCATTAACTCTCACTCTGCACGTCTTTTATTACCATACATCCCATTAACTCTCACTCTACACACCCTTACTTAAGATAGATACCATTAACTCTCACTCTGCACGTCTTTTATTACGATACATCCCATTAACTCTCACTTTCCAAATGCTTAATTGCAATACATCCCATTAACTCTCACTCAACACATCAGTACTCACGTCACATCCCATCAACTCCCACTATATATAGTCTAACTAACGGTAAATCCTGTCGACTCTCACTTGTACAAATGCTTTCTTACGGAACATCCCATCAGACTTCGATTTCTTTCGTCATCCTTCACACGACACATTCTTAGGTTAGGTCAACACCCACTTCACACACAGCCTCCGTCTTGCCTGCTAGTATCACCTTCCGTACATATATACAAGGTCTTAAATCTTTCATATTATTGCCATATCCTTGGTTAAGACTGTGCAGAAAAAAAAAGAAATTTTCTATAGTCTATATTAAATTCCTCCCCCCCCCCCTAATTCATTCTGATAAATCTAACTAATTCTTTAACATTATCATTTCATTCTCCTTAGTAAACCATGATCTACAGCATGTGATTTTTCGCCATGACATAACCCCGTGTTTATGTTTGATGTCGGTTTCATAATGAGAACAATATATATATATATATATATATATATATATATATATATATATATATATATATATATATATATATATATATATATATGCCAGTCTGTCCATGAGCAAGACAGTCATGAACTGAGACAGTGATGGGAATGCTTAACATCTGTCATCTCGTGTCTATTTCTACAATAGTCACGTTGGCGCCTAAGGCAAAAATATGACGAATGATTTGAATGAAAATAAAATACTATATCTACATACGGCTGTGACTATACTGAAAATGGCACTGATGATTAATTCAACACGTAGATTAACAGTATCGTTCATGAGGTCATTGGAGGAGGCATGGCATGACCACCAGACGATTCTGAGGAGGTGTATCACACGCCCTGCGTCCGTCCCGAAGTGGTGACTGGAGCAAGCCATGAAGGTTATACTGGAAGGTGTGATGAAGCTACAATGGGACTGGAACACTGCATAACACATGGCCATACTGGAGGACTAATGTGGCGAGAACAACGCCAGAATAGTGTAACAGGACTACCAGGTAATATTAGAAAGTGATGTGAGGCTCCAGTAGGAAAGAAGAATTTTCTAAAAAAAAACAAGATCATGTTGGAAAGTGTTATGAGGCCAGAGAAGGATCAGAATAGTGTAATGAGACAACAAGGGTATTCCGTGACGTTCGGTCAGACCGCGAGATCATACGTTGGGGTGTATGACCACATCGTCCCTAAGGAAAAAAGTTTTAAGTCCATAAAATCGATTGGGAATGGTTAACAGGATCGCAGTGGGTCATTCAGTATAGACCATGAAGACCTGGTGATACAGGAGAGTGTGGTGTATGCACAAGTCCACACGTAACGTAGGAGGGTGTTTGAAAGACCCCCTAAGCAGGGGGGAAGAATAGAACTCGACCATGCCTTTTTAAGTGGGGAGATCTCACAAGACGACAGACACAGCATGAGGTGTGAAATTGTCACAATCCCATGTGCTCATGTGGGAGGACTTAACAAGACGACATAAGCATGTGGTACGATAAAACCAGAGGAACACGTGGAAGAATGCGGGAAGACCACAAGGTCATGTCGTAGAGTGCAAGAACAACACAAGGTCGTGTGGGAGAGTGCAAGAAGACCACAGGGTCGTGTGGTAGAGTGCAAGAAGACCCCAAGGTCGTGTGGGAGAATACAAGACCACAGGGTCGTGTGGTAGTGTGCAAGAAGACCACAAGGTCTTGTAGGAGAATGGAAGAAGACCACAAGGTCGTCTGGGAGAATGCAAGAACACCACAGGGTCGTCTGGGAGATAGTGTAACAAAACCGTAAGTATATGTGGTGGAAAGGCACGCCCACATTCCTCCCACAGTAAGATGCTCTACATACGCGAGAAAGATTTCAATGCCCTTATCTTTCGCTGGCTGGGATCGTCTTCTTTTTCCAGGGGCGTCTAGACACCTCCCTCCTCCTCCTTCTCCTCGGCGCTGATTAGAGTCATTAATCTTTCCCATGAGGTTGGGCTTCACTCATTCAAACCACGTCGGAATAAATTTTTTCCCACAAAAAAAAAGAAAAATATTACTGGCAAGATTTATTTTCCTCACGACTTGTTTTATAAGCCTTCTTCGCCCCTCTCAGGTCAGATGGATCTTCATATATATATTATGGGTTTCTCGTTCTTCCTCTCCTCTTTCTTCAGTATTCACTCCATCATCACCTCCACATCACGGTACATCTCATATCACTGTGGCTCACACACGCGTCGTCTGATACACCAACTTCTCCTGGGTGGCTGACTCCCAGCATCATGGTGTTCGCTGAGTATCACTTCCCGTCTCCGTCAGCCCCAACTCATGAGCTGCCCAAGACGCCACTACCCTTCGTCTGTGCCAGCACGATCACTGTCCTCCTCCTCCTCCTCCTTACATGCCACGGATGCACGGTGCTTGAGGGAGGACAAGTCAGTCACCGAGCACTTCCTTCACGCACTGGGCTCATTCGTCGTCGTCTCGCTATCCGGATAAAATGGGGGATTTTATTCGGATAAACGAGACTCATTCCCCTCCCCTCCTCTCTCTATGAGACTAAGGAGTAATCAAAAAGGGACTGGCCGTTTCACTCGTCGCCCAGAGGCACGAGGAAGACCCCACACACAACTCAGGTTTCGCCTGGAAATACTGAAGGCATTTCGAGGGAAGATCTGCCTGTGCTATGAGGCCCAGCCTCCAACCCCAGCTCAAGGCACCACAGTGACGGCGGCCTTGGAAAAACTCAGAAGCCACCGTCAGCACCTCATTCGCCCAGAACGCCAGTGGCTATAAGGCCCGTTCGTTTACGTACATGCGCTGGGGTAAGTATAACACTTACGTCTTCATGAGGGAAAAGAAAAGAGAGAGAGAGAGAGAGAGAGAGAGAGAGAGAGAGAGAGAGAGAGAGAGAGAGAGAGAGAGAGAGAGAGAGAGAGAGAGAGAGAGAGGGGGGATGGTTTAATAGCTCCCTCCCATTTGGACCAGTCATCATCACGGCTACACTTGCTGTGAGGAGGAGGACGGGGGGGATGATATAAGAATCACTGTAAGACACTGTGCTGACCTGAAGGCCCCAGAGTTAGTTTGGTTCACATTACCACGTGAAATTCACACATGTGTCATCCATGAGTCGATCGATAAATGCCCGAGATATATATATATATATATATATATATATATATATATATATATATATATATATATATATATATATATATATAATACACATGTGTGAGATTCATCCACTCTTGGGGAATATCAACCGATATTTTTTTTTCAGTCGAAAAGAGTTTGACGCTGAAAATCCATTACATGCTTACATATATAGATGAATTAAAGCATGAACTTTTGTATTGTATGATAATGAGTGTATATATATAAAAATACATATATATATATATATACATTGTGTGCAAAGAGTCATAGAATAATATAAACAGAAGGTGCTCGTCCATGTACGATGTTTATGTACATTGGTGTGTTCACGTGTGCGTACCCTCTCCCCGCTTCCGGTCCTTGTGCGTACCTCGTCCGTGCTTGCGTGCGATGTGCGTGCGCTATCCGTATCCCCGCCCAAGAGACGCCATGGGCGAAGAGCCGCCGCCCCCTGTGCTTGAGCCACACAAGCGCAGGGGGAGGCAGCGTCCTGGCCGTCCGTGCGTGTGTGTGTGTGTGTGTGTGGTGTGTGGTGGGGTACCACGGCTAGGGGGTATCGGCTGGTGCACGCTCAAAATGTTGAAGCTTTCTTTTTTTTTGGGTTCACTTTCCTCAGTTGATTTTTGTATATCTAAATTTGTAATAAAGATGCCAAACACACTCTGTTTTGCCTCTACCCTTTAATTACCCCCATACTTCTTAAGTACATAATGGCGGTAGGTCAAGCTGTGGTCAACTAAAATAGCCAGGTCACCTAGGTTAGCCAGTTCACCTAGGATAATCAGGTCACGTAGGATATGGCTATTGCTTATGGCTTGGTCACGTACAGGCTGTGATCTCTTAAGCACCCCAGTACTTCTCCTGTATATATATATATATATATATATATATATATATATATATATATATATATATATATATACATATATATATATATATATATATATATATATATATATATATATATATATATATATATATATATATATATATTTATATTATCCCTGGGGATAGGGGAGAAAGAATACTTCCCACGTATTCCCTGCGTGTCGTAGAAGGCGACTAAAAGGGGAGGGAGTCGGGGGCTGGAAATCCTTCCCTCTCATTTTTTTTTAATTTTCCAAAAAAAAGGAACAGAGAAGGGGGCCAGGTGAAGATATTCCCTCAAAGGCCGAGTCCTCTGTTCTTAACGCTACCCCGCTAACGCGTTAAATGGAGAATAGTTTGAAAAAAAAAAAAAAAAAAAAAAAATATATATATATATATATATATATATATATATATATATATATATATATATATATATATATATATATCCCAATCGTCCACTATAAATCATTGCGATCTGAGAGCCTTCAACTTGTCCTGGTGATTTATATGGTTCACTAAATCACTCTGAGCAGCAATAGACATTCGGATATATACACATATATTCTCTCACCAGTTCAGCAATTCGTCTAGATTTATCTGATGTATGTATAGCCGTCTCCCAATCAGGGTGTCACGGGTGTCGATCATAGATCGTGCTTAGCTGGCTGAGGGAGGGGAAAAAAAAGGAAGAAAAAATTGTGTCTCGACCACGTATGTCATCTACGCTGATTCGACGATTTCTTTTGTGGCCTTCCTCATGCTCGAGCCCCACCCGACATCACGCCCACATCTTTGAAGGCATATATATTTCTCTCTCAATCAAGCTCATGTAATAAAGTCGTGTATTCATTATGAGTCGTGAGGCTTAATCATTTCGCAACTGATCAGGTTATCTCTCTCTCTCTCTCTCTCTCTCTCTCTCTCTCTCTCTCTCTCTCTCTGACTAATCATGCAATTTTAGCTGAAACTCTTTCCAAGCCTGACTGACGTCTTTTCAAGTAAGTTCGCATCGTGTGAGGTCCCGCGCTGCGGTCTGGCATCTTAAGGGCATCGAACCCATCCCATCTCGTGCACACCGCCACAAGAGCAAGAATGAAAGTAGATTATACATAAATCACTCTAGAGACATGCCCTGCCTCCTTCTTGTAATCCCATCATCTATGTTTTCGCTCCGATTAATCTAATAAACTGCAACTAATCATCATTATCATCATAATAATCATTAGTATTATCTTAATATAATTATCTTGATTAATATTATTATCATTATCATTATTATTATTATTATTAGTAGTAGTAGTAGCAGTAGTATCATTATCATTACTTTACTACCACTACTACTACTACTACTATCATTATAACTATTATCAATATCATCATCATCATCATCATCATCATCATCATCATCATCATCATCATCATCCCAGTTACACCTACGCTAGTGGGGACATTCTCAGGACGGGTGGGACCCCGTGAGGACATTCTCTGGGAAGGACCTGGAGGACGGGACCAAAGAGAAGGATCTGTGAAAAGGAGGACAAAGAGAAGGATCTGTGAAAAGGAGGACACTCAATAAAGGAGGGATCTGAGGAGGTGGCAGGGGGGAGGAAAGACCAGAATGATAACATTCCCATAAACAGAGGGGATCTGGCAGGTGTGAGGGACGGAATATGATGGCATGATGAGGTGGATAACCCTACGGAGATGTGATGCCACGGTTCACTACGCTGGCTCACACCACCAGTAGGCCAGCTGTGTTCACAAACTCCCGGCATAAAGTGGTCAAAACCAGATATATATGTATATATATACCATTACTCTAAACGCTCAGATACGTGATGTGTAAGCATCTTCGACCGGTAGGTGTTCTTAAACCTTTCGATTATGTTCCTAGAAGAACTGGTACACTTGTTCTTCATTGTGTATATAAAGATACAGCTCTGGATGAAAAACTTGAACACGTTACTCATGTAATGGTATGCTAGATTCTCAAATGACATTTTGCATATCACCACATCAACCAAGTCTTCATTTACCACGTAACAACAAAAAAGTCTTGAAAGAAAGAAAAAAAAAGAGCAATAAAGCAGACGTATTCACTTTTCTTCAAAGGGGCAGTTTAAGTATACCTGAATACAAGTTGAATCAGTAGATAAACCAGCTATTGCCACCTCGCTGCTCTCCGTCTGTATGATACCTTCATAAACTTTTCATCGTGGGGAAAATTCAGCTTTTCTGCTCGTAGAATCTTTGTGGAAAACGTGACATTTCTGCCGTCTTCGCTTCTGAGACAAGTTGGTTCAGGGGGTCGTCCATGAAGTCGGCTGGCCATGACCCTCTCTGGTGCCTGCACCTTCGCAGAGGATGATGTTGAACTCCTCGCGGCCTTGTCATTATGACACACACGAGTAATGTGCGCACCGGTCACCACCACTCCCCCGCCTGCAGGCCGTGTCCTCGAATCAACGCTTGAGAACTTCACCTTCGCTGCTGCGTCTCCACAGCTGAGTGCTGGAGGCCGGGGGGTCTGAGCGGCGGTGCTCACACTCTGCCTCGGCTGGGCAACATGATGGCTGATTTCTCGGTTCCGTGATCAGGTCATAGGAAAAGGAAGTTATTGTATCTATTAGTGATAGAAAAAGGGTGTTATTGCATCTATTTGTAATAGAAAATGGGTGTTATTGCATCTAATAATAATAGAAAAAGGGCGTTATTCCATCTATTAGTAATAGAAAATGGGTGTTATTGAATCTATTAGTAATAGAAAATGGGTGTTATTGCATCCAATAATACTAGAAAAAGGGCGTCACTGCATCTATTAGTAATAAAAATGGGTATATTGCATCCATCAGTAATGGA
The DNA here is from genome assembly GCF_036320965.1 of Panulirus ornatus. NCBI lineage: Eukaryota > Metazoa > Arthropoda > Malacostraca > Decapoda > Palinuridae > Panulirus > Panulirus ornatus. Next base: position 23,884,602 of record NC_092266.1, on the reverse strand, counting down.
AAAAGGGTGTAACTGCATCTATTAGTAGTGGAAAATGGGTGTCACTGCACCTATTAGTAATAGAAAAAGGGCGATATGGTAATATAGTAATAAAACTATGCCACAGAAAAATAAAATCCGAATTTCTACAAAGCCGTCAATAAACTCCTCCCGATTTCTTCGCCATGCCAAACCCATCCGTCCAGTCAACACCCATGAAAGAAAATCATAGCACTTTCTTCCCCCCTTACTCCACTTAGACCCGTGTTGTCTCCGGAGCTCAACTCTAGATTCCTTCTCCTAAGGACCTTAATCCTGGGAGTGATCTAGGCAATCCACCGTGGTACCTTTGGAGTAAAGTCTTCCACGTTCGAGACCTTCACACAACACCGATGATGTGCGAGGATGGATCAGAGAGGAGGTGGCTCGTTCACGTGTACAGCATTTCTCTCAATTCACAATGTCACCACGTGTCATTAGCAGCGGAGAAAGGAATCCTTTTCTTTTTCTTTTATTTTCTTTCAAATGAAAAATCAAAGTAGTTTCCAGTTCATGTAATATGAACCCATCCGTTGGTAAAGCTCAGTTCACTTACACGGTGGGAAGGGGATCGTAAAGGCGTTGGAAATGACACATACGCTTGCTTATTTGCATATTTTGAATCCTCATACATAAAAATAGTATTAAGGATTTTCGTTGGGGCTTCTGAGGATCATAGAAAAATGCCTCTGAACATGAGACTCATCCCTGAACGATGCTGAACTACACCGTGAGAGAGAGAGAGAGAGAGAGAGAGAGAGAGAGAGAGAGAGAGAGAGAGAGAGAGAGAGAGAGAGAGAGAGAGAGAGAGAGAGAGAGAGAGAGAAATCCACGAAAACGAATAAAAACTACAATTACTTTCTTGCAAACATTTACTTTGAAAAACTTTCGAGACCCAAACTATATACTCATTACTGCCGCGAGCACTTATGACGGTTCCCAGGAAGCGAGAAGACACTCGGAATGTAATTACTTTCACGGAAGCGACGCGTTAACACCCGAACTTTCTCGCAAGGTGGGCAAGCTAGAGAGTCAAGGTTGAGAGAGAGAGAGAGAGAGAGAGAGAGAGAGAGAGAGAGAGAGAGAGAGAGAGAGAGAGAGAGAGAGAGAGAGAGAGAGAGAGAGAGAGAGGTTCTAATTATCACACGACAACTCTCGTCACTTGATGGCAGCCCACGGGAAAGTCTAAGGTGCATGGCACGGTACACGGAGGCACGAGAGCTCCCCCGCCCGCCCGCCCGGGACACTCACTTTCGCGTAGGAATGACTGACTACACGTAGCCCTGTTGTCTGCAGCAGAGAGTAAGACAAGTATCATTAACCCACAATCTATCTCCCGTGCACGGAGGCACAGCAAGAGCAGGAACCACCCGTGAGGACATCTTCCTATGGCCACATTCGTAGCTCTCGAGGAGAGGGAAGGGAGGGAATGGAGAGGGAGGGAGGGAGTGAGTGGAGAGGGAGGGAGGGAGTGGTAGGAACTTATAATAAGAGACATCTGTTGTCACGAGGACTTCCTGTAGTGCATGAGTCTCTTGTTACCCTGAGGGGGGCGCAGGGGGGGCCTGTGGCACTCAAGGGACTGGCTACAAGACCCGGGTCCTTGCCTGTGCTATGGAGCACCAGTCTAGTTAATGATTTCCTCAACCTACACACCATCAGAGTCTTTATCTTATCTTATCTAGTCCTACTCTTTGTTTTCAACCTACAACGCTTACTATCTTTTTGTTCGAAATATTGAATTTATCATCTAAATGTGCAGCAAAAACCTACCTTGGACGGGTATTTTCAAAAGCTGAAGACAAAATGATACCTCTCTAAACCAGCTGTCCGGACACTCGTATACATAAGAAATTATCGTAAGAGATTCTTAAAGCAAGATGTGTGTCCTGTACACACCCACTTGTGGACACGTGACTGTGACTCAGGAATCAGATAAGCATTTGGAATTCCAGAAGCCACAGATTTCCATATCCCATGACTACGGGAGTCCCCGAGGTTAGTGCAACTGAAGGTGAGGAAGAAGAAGTCATCTTCTTGGCTGCGAGAACTCGACTATGACCAAGCTAAGGTAAAAAGAATCCTATGAAGTAGTGAGGGATTGAGTCAGTACCACATTATCTACTCTGTATCCTAGATCCTGTACGCTTTTCCGTACCTGAATCTTCCCGCTGAATGCGAATATGGACGCTGTACCCTAACCCTGTGTCGTGGCAAAACCTCGAAGGTACTTCCACGTAAGATAGTTCCTCTCTCTCTCTCTCTCTCTCTCTCTCTCTCTCTCTCTCTCTCTCTCTCTCTCTCTCTCTTACTCTCTCCATACGCCTGTCTCACTGTTACCAACTCTCATTTTCTCTCTATATCTTCCCCTCCCCCACCCCTTCCCCGAATCTTTTCTAAACTCTTCCCCTTTTCCCTCTTCCCTCCTGCCTTCCCCCTCTCGTCATCAGTCCAATCTTCTCCTTCCTCCTCCTTTTCCTCCTCTCTCTCTCTCTCTCACTCTCTCTCCCTCCCTCCCTCCCCGTGGACCCCACCACCTCCTTCCTTGGTCCTCCTGACCCCCTCCAGGTCCCACCAGAGACCACCATCAGCCGAGGAGCAACAGTTTCCGGGACTTTCCGCCGCTCCTCCTCGACGGAACTCGGGCGGCGGGGGTCTCAGGAGCGTGACAGCTGATTCAGAAACTCTTCAAAGGGCAATCACGTCCCTGGCAAGGTAAGAGGAGGAGGAGGAGGAGGAGGAGGAGGAGGAGGAGGAGGAGGAGGACGAAGACACACACACACGCACACACAATTGTAACTCTTTGGTCGGGGGGCAATAAAGGTTATTCTCTGTCCTCTGTGACCAGAAAGTTCGCTTTGTCTCGTGAGACATGGCGGGAACTCTCCGTTTTCTATGACTGATTTGGTTCACTGCTTCAAGGGGCTACTTGGCTACTGACGTTAGCGATCGGGGTCAAACTGCTTCGCCAGAACTCTTCGGGATTCCATCACTCTCTGGGGGATTCATGGCTTCATGAGACAATGAGAAACTCTCCGTTTTCCTATGCTGAACTGGTTCACTGCTTCATGAGACGCTGAGCGATGCTCCGTTTTCTGTAACTGATGGGGTTCAACGTTTCAACGGACTTAGAGGAAACCTCCGCTCCGTTTTCTATAACCGACCTGAAGCCTATCTGAGATGGGTTTACCCTGATAATCTGATAATGATGAGAATTTACATCAATTTAAGCATCATCCTGTGATAACACTGCTCTAAAGGTATCATCTCCAAAAGAGAGAGTGTAAAAAAAAAAAATCATAACTAAACTCTTAAATTCATAAGTGATGAGAGTTAGACGATGAGGCATATTGTGGTGTGCAGTGAGTTCTCATGAAAAAAAAATGAGGTATGGCGAGCAGTATCATGAGGTGTCTTCCAGAGGTCATTCTAAATATTTTGTGTTGCTTAGACACAGGTGTTGAACAGGTCGCAAGAATTGTGTTCCGATACGTACTTCTGTGAAATGGCCGCTGATCATTCTGTGACTTCTGTTGTGAGCTGTGTTACGTGATTGGCGTGAGGTGAAGTGTAATTGTGCACTGCACATAGCGAGGTGGACTGTGAATCCTCTTTAAAGATGGAAGGTTTGTTATAAGGTGCGTTTTAAGCGTCTGTTTTGGGTATACCACAAGGGGGTGTGTTTAACTACCTCGCATGGGATGGCTGCTCTAGTGTGTGTGTGTGTGTGTGTGTGTGTGTGTGTGTGTGTGTGTGTGTGTGTGTGTGTGTGTGTGCGAGTACGTGTGTCAGAGTGTGTGTGTTTGTGGCTTTTAGCAGAGTGTGAAGGGTAGAATATCATCAGTCTAGTTTCCTGGGCGTAATATATATATATATATATATATATATATATATATATATATATATATATATATATATATATATATATATATATATATATATATATGGAAGAAGGCAGGGGAAACAGATGTTATACCTAAGTCTGCCATGATTTCTCACAGAGATCTTCCGAATGTTAGAAAACGAGTATTGAAATCCTGTATGAATTTTGATGCCTAAGGTAAAATCTTTCATGGTAAGATTATAATGTCTGTCTTCGGTTCATAATGAAAGTAATGACATAACGTGATTGTCTTGAAGCAACACTAATTTGCATAAGGAATATCTAAACCCAACGTGAAGTTACGGTCAATTATTATACAATTAGAGTAAGACAGAGAGGTTAATCATCATAAAAGTCCCTTTATGTATACGTAACTGGTGACGGTGTCTTTCTGTTGATGCAGGAAAGAAGGTGGTAACAGAAGGAAGAAATTAGGGAGGAGAGGGACACACAAGGGAATGTTAATGAGTAAAAAGAAGTGGGCCTTAATCCCTTCTACTACTATACTACTACTACTACTACTACTACTACTACTGATAACAATGATAATGGTAATAATAATAGTAATAAACAATGTACTGCGGTAACGCAGCCAGAAGCTCAAAATATAGAGAAAATACGTACAACGTAAACACAGCGGCTATAAAAAGGGAGGAAGGAAGGGGGCTGTTAAACCGTGTGTGTGTGTGTGTGTGTGTGTGTGTGTGTGTGTGTGTGTGTGTGTGTGTGTGTGTGTGTGTGTGTGTGTAAGATCATCATGGTAAATCAGAGAGTACAAGTAGCATTATCCAGACCTCTTCTTGTTTTAGGGACGCACTTAAACCTTTATGGCTGGTCGTCAGGACGAGGGGTACTCTGTATCACTTAAAATATAACCCACAATCAAGTTCTCTTTTTTTTTTTTTCTTCTTTTTTACATTTTCTGAGGAAGTTCAAGTGTACAGCGGCACTGCACGGTTCAGACGCCGCCCGTTCCGTCCCATCCGGCCCGTTCTGTTCCTACGAACCTTGCCGGGTGGCTGATGTGGTTCACGGCGTTGAAAAACATCTATCACCAGCTCCATGTTCTTCGTCAGGTTGAGTTCAAGTTTACTCCTCCTTCGTCCCTCATTTGTTTATTCAAATTTCCTTCCTTCAAGGGGGGAAATGCTGTCTTATTCCCTCCTTCTTGAAGGCCTCACTCCACGCCATTACATAGCCACTCTCCTCACCCTCTTGGTTCCTCCTCCTCCTCCTCCTCATCTTCACCTTCTCTCACTCGTCTGTCTACATGGCTAGCCATATCTACCTCATTATCCTCCCCCGCCCCTGGAGCGTGTTGCCATTCATCCTTCCCTCTCCCTTAATTTCTCCTTCGTTACGCAACTGACGCTTCTCTCCCTTCCCTCCTTCCGTGATCAGTCGCCCGACCTCATTCTAACTCGTTGAATCAAAGTCTTTGACGTCCCTCATTTACCTCTCCTCTCTGTGTGTTATGATTTCTCGCTTTGCACATCCTTGAACTGTCTTTCTGGCGAGCTGACATGATGAAGTCGCTGATGGACTGACATTATCAAGCGACGACGGACGACTGGCGTAAAAGTGCTGACGGCGTGGCGCCATTATCAATTTGCAGACGGTGGGCTGGCATCAACCAAGTTACTGAAGGTGGGCTGACATTCTGATGCCATCTGGATGACGGCTGACATCTTAAGTGTCTCGTCTTGCCGATGGCTGACATCCTGGTGTCCTCTTGATGACGGCTGACGTCCTGGCAACATCTGGGTGACAGCTGACATCCTGGCGTTGTCTGGGTGATGGTGTCTGACATCCTGGTGGCTGATAACTCCCTGAGAACTGGTTGACTGACTCCACGGGAGTCGTCGAGGACCCAGTGACTGTGGTCCCCCAAGTCATGACTTCAGTGTGATTACAAAGTCCTTCTTAGAACTCTTTTAATCTCGAGGCACCGATGGTAATTCCTACGACCTCTTGACACCATCCTAACAACTCGTAAATCTTTCAATTGTTCTGGCAGCTAGTGACCCGCCTCCGAGGGGCCAGCCAGCTCTCAAATTCTCCGCCCGACGACTGATGAAGTTTTCCAATCCGCATTCATACCTTAACGAACCCTGTCTCTCCCCATTGGTAACTGGAGGCAGGCTGCTACCTTCCTAATTTGTATGGAAGTGACGTCGGGTTCAATACTCCATAATGGCTCGACCCGTCGGTGAATGCTGGGCCTCTCTGACTCAACTCACTGCCTGCTCGACCCTTGTCCATGCCTGCTCGACCCTTGTCCAGAGTCTATCGCTCACCACCAGGAGTCCACCTACTTCCTGCTGTGCTAGTATTTACGTGACCGTCATCACTGCTGACTTCCGTTGACTTATGTGTACTCGCTTACCCACTGTGTGTACCCGCTTACCCACTGTGTGTACCCGCTTACCCACTGTGTGTACCCGC
>NC_092266.1:23828256-23873256 GCF_036320965.1 Panulirus ornatus | reverse complement strand
GAAGGACAGGCCAGCCCCTGGTCAACACCAGGAGGGACAGGCAATAATGCACGGGGTGAATATTGTGGCGTCTCTGGTGCCTTAACCAGATAACACTCGCCAGCTTTATTACAAGACCGGGCATAGAAACCTGACTGTAATACCGACTGTAACTGAGGTACTGTATTGGTGGAGCACGGCAGACTCGCCATTGGATCTCAGAGTAAGGAATTAGGAAGGATGAGTAGTTTGGACTGGAGTTAGCGATAGAAGGAACGTTGTAGAGGGTTGGTGTTGAAGGAGATGCAGGGTGGGAATACTGGATGAACTGATATGTAGGCGAAAGGAGATTGTGGTCTGGGTAAGAGCACAGCGGGGTTGCGTGACTTTAGGTGGGGGGCGGGGGCAGCACAGATGGTGAGGAAGGAAGGGGACGACACGGGATGGGAGGACTGGAAAAAAGTAGTATAGGTGGAGGGAAACATAGGGAGGACTGGAGGGAACGATAAGGAAGTGTAGCGAGAGGGAGGACTGGCGGGATGATACGGAAGCACCGGTATGTGAGGGAAAGCGAGGAGTACAAGAGGGAACAATATGGATGGATGGAAAGAAAGAAGGGCTGAAGGAAATGGAAGAAAACGCTAAACGTAATGGCACGTCGAGAGATTTCCTAATTACGCACGACGATACGTACGGTACGACCCTTGTGTACGACTGACCTGCTCTTCTCACCGAGGGGTCGTATCACCGTGCTCAAGAGTCGTACGGTCGTCCTCGAGGGTCGTACCATCGTGCTCAAGAGTCGCACTGTCGTCCTCAAGGGCCATGTGACCTGCCCATCTCACCAAGGGATCGTACCACCGTGCTCAGCAGTCGTACTGTCGTCCTCGAGGGTCGTACCACCGTGCTCGAGAGCCGCACCGTCGTCCTCGAGGGCCGTAACACGCCGCACCGTCGTCCTCGAGGGCCGTAACACCGTGCCCCAGAGGCTACTCTGAAACACACAACGACCTACAGGTCCCTCTGCCCTGCCAGCATTTGGACTGTCACCCGGGCTGTATTGTAGGGTCCTTATTTCCCCCCCCGTGAACCCTGGCGCAGCCCACTCCTGCCAGCGGGGCCCGTCTCGGCTCTCGCGTCACGGCACCGGATAGGAACCTGCTTAAATCGCGATAGCCTCTTTGTTATGCTAATCCGCGAAGGATATTAAAGCCTTCACTTTACAAGTGGAATCTGGCCAACAAAAGTCGCCAGTCTAGTTTCCGCCGAAGCCGATTTCCTCGACCAGACTTTCTATGAATATACGATAAATGACTACCACCAATATACAGTGTGTATATATATATATATATATATATATATATATATATATATATATATATATATATATATATATATATATATATATATATATATATATATATATATATATATATATATATATATTCCTATGAGTCCACGGGGAAAATGAAACACGAAACGTTCCCAAGTGCACTTTCGTGTAATAATCACATCATCAGGGGAGACACAAGAGAGAAATGTAACAGTCAGTTGATATACATCGAAGAGACGAAGCTAGGACGCCATTTGGTAAACATGTTATTGTGTTTACCAAATGTCGTCCTAGCTTCGTCTCTTCGATGTATATCAACTGACTTATATTTCTCTCTTGTGTTTCCCCTAATGATGTGATTATTACACGAAAGTGCACTTGGGAACTTTTCGTGTTTCATTTTCCCCGTGAACTCATAGGAATATATATATATATATATATATATATATATATATATATATATATATATATATATATATATATATATATATATATAGTCACCGTGCTAATTTGAGACATGACCACATTTCACTTGGGCAGTGTGGTGAGGATTTTATGTCGGCGTTTTCAGAGGATGTATTATGTATGATCCTGATCCACGAGAGAGAGAGAGAGAGAGAGAGAGAGAGAGAGAGAGAGAGAGAGAGAGAGAGAGAGAGAGAGAGAGAGAGAGAGAGAGAGAGAGAGAGAGAATATCCCAGGAGGCGGGCCATAACCCGAGCCATCAACACTGCTCCAGCAAGCAGTGGCCTCGGCCAGCAGACAGGTGGCGAGGACTCGGGTTATTGCTCGTGATGGGCCTCGCTAACAGAGCAGCAAGTCCTGCCCACACTGTAAGACCGACTTGCACACGGGAAATATGAAGTCACCGACCACCATTTCCAGGCGCCCCGGGTTATGAGGCACCGGTAAATATCGCGGATCTCGCACATTCTGGGTTTCCTGGATAAATCAGAGAGAAAATCTGGAGCTTTTATCGGATCACCGTTGCTCTTGGAACGGCAAAGGAGAGTAGATGGTCATACAGCAACCTCTTGAGCAAGCCGGTTACGCCCCTTGGTGAAGACTGTGAGACTCTTGGACTTAATAAATGGCTTGGTCTTTGACCTGACCCAAAAAGACGCAGATCAATAAGGCTATGCCAACATGGCCAAGGGTTCGTACCGTGGTGCTACAGTGGTTAAGGAATAGAACTCATCTCTCATTCCCTGTCTGCTGAAACGGTCAACCTTGAATTCGTCTGTTCTTCGTAAGACCTACTTTAACACGACAGTTATGCAGTAATGCCTTCCCTTTGGAGGCGAGAGAAAGGCGGCGATTTCTCCCGTATTTTCCTCATCCTTCCTTCCTATAAGCTGCAATATCTCGATATTCCTATGTTACCGGAAACCTGGACCTCAAGAAATCCCGTCCGTCATTTCGACCGAGGTCCTATTTCAAATTCTAAGGCGACGAAAAGTCTCTAATCTATAAAACCGCACTGGCGTTCGCGCCTTCACCTCGCTGCCAGATGGATGCGAGGGAGCATCTGCATTTGCTGCAGAAGGCCAGCATTTCTGGCTAAACTAATACGCCATGTCTGCGAGCACTGACTGTGACTGGAGCAGATCGGAGCGCGCGAGAGGCGTCCTTTGATGGTGCCCCTGGAACAGCTGTCGAGTTCAGTCCCTCCTTATTTGGGCGATACTGACGCTTCCTTTGTGAAGCCAGTATTCGTCACAACACACCAGTTGGTCCATCGGTGATGTAACTCTACTTTCTCACAACCCATCAGTAATTACAACCCATCAGTTGGTCCACCCATGAAGCAATTCGACTTTTGTGACAAACCATCGGTTGATCCACCAATGATGTAACTCTATTTCCTTACAACCCATCAGCTGGTCCATCATATGATGTCATGCTACTTTGTGACACACCATCAGTCCGTCAATTGCCTTTGTAACTCTACCCATCGGATGGACTTCCTTGTAACACGATCTGTTTGCCAGGCTTCGAAGCTTCGTTACAGTGAGACATAAGAACATATAACTGTCTGGTAGTTTATCACAGAACTCCTGTTACTGGCCGGTGTCCTGTACTGGCGCCTGTGTGTGTCTGTTACTGGCCGGTGTCCTGTACTGGCGCCTGTGTGTGTCTGTTACTGGCCGGTGTCCTGTACTGGCGCCTGTGTGTGTCTGTTACTGGCCGGTGTCCTGTACTGGCGCCTGTGTGTGTCTGTTACTGGCCGGTGTCCTGTACTGGCGCCTGTGTGTGTGGCAGGTGGTGGTCGGTTCACGCCTCATGGACATTCCTGTCGTGGGTGAGATCATCCTGTACAGTCACAACACATCATACGCTATTATAACCTATACCTGGATTTTAGCCCCAGACATATATACATATACATACATACATACATACATTATATATATTATATCTGCCACTCTATCATCAAACACATTCAACAAACCTTCAAAATACTCACTCCATCTCCTTTTCACATCACCATTACTTGTTATCACCTCCCCATTAGCCCCCTTCACTGAAGTTCCCATTTGCTCCCTTGTCTTACGCACTTTATTTACCTCCTTCCATATATATATATATGTATATATATATGTATATATATATATATATATATATATATATATATATATATATATATATATATATATATATATACATACACGATCCATCAGACTACTTGTGGTGGCGAAATGTGGTCTCACGACTATGGAAGGCCTCCTCTTTGTGAACCTCCTCAGTCCATGTGATGGCAGAGGGTTGCACCAAGTGAGACTGTGGAGGGGGTGTATGTGTATATATATATATATATATATATATATATATATATATATATATATATATATATATATATATATATATATACTAATGAACTTAACGTGGAGTGCGCCTGGAGCTGGGCCAGACCTGGAACCCAGGCGCCTTGATACAGTCAAAGGAGACGCTGACGAGCTCTATTTGGCGGTGTTACAAGGAGAGTTGAGGGCAAGGGTGAGGAGGAGGAGGAGGAGGAGGGTGCTGGGGAGTATCAAGGGGCGGGAGAGCAGTAGGAAGCAGGGGAGTGGGAGAGGGTACGAGTGCAGCGTGTCAGTGAAGCAGCTGGAGGTGAGGAGAGGTGGATAAACAGGGTGGTATGGTGCGGGGGACAGCTGCAAGAGCAAGGGACGGACGAGCGGTAGGTCGGCTCGAGGAGTAGATAAGGATGATGGAGGAGTAGGTTGGGGAGAATGGAGGAGGGGCAAGTCACCTGGGACCCTGTTATCCCCAGATCTTTGCCGCAATATCACGTCCCCAGATCTCCTAGCATTGCGATGTCCCCCAAATTTCCAGACACATTCGTACCCAGATCTCCTAACAGTCTTATATCCCCGGATCTCATGGTACTGTGATATCCCCAAAATCTCCTGGCCACCTCTAGTCTCCAAGACCTGACACACCTCTCAAGTCTCCAGATATCCTTGCATTCCCATCACCCCAGATCTCCGGGGGACTGTGAGATCCCCAAGACACTATGGTACTCTTTGTCTCCCCACATCTGAGGCTCCGGTGATATCGGAAGATACCACCGTGATGCCCTTGGCGACCCAGACCACGCAGCAACGAACCCTACCCTAGATGTCTTGGCACTGTGATATCTCGTAGCATCACACGATTGCACTCAATCTCATGGCATCATTTTGCACTCGCAAAGTCTCAAAGAAGTAGTGCATGGCTCCGTGAGCCACCACCAACCCACAAAAAAAAAACTGTAGCAATCAAGCCAGATTAGCGATAATACACAGAGGGTCAGGTCAACTAGGTGACAGACAGTCACAACTTCTACCGACGTTATGTATATATATATATATATATATATATATATATATATATATATATATATATATATATATATATATATATATGAAGCCAGTAGCCTCAAGCTGGGGTCAGTGACACCACTTGCGACACCAATACGAGGTAATAATCCCACACAACACTAAAGCCGCCGTGTGAGAGTTGAGGCACCGCTATGTGTCATCTGTCAAATCAGAGGGGCAACACTACGACTGTTCTCACATCTAATACTCACCCTGTGGCTGAGGGTCACGGGCGAGAGGGCGAGGAAGACGGGGGAAGGATTATATATATATATATATATATATATATATATATATATATATATATATATATATAGAGAGAGAGAGAGAGAGAGAGAGAGAGAGAGAGAGAGAGAGAGAGAGAGAGAGAACATCATGGTGCTCAGAAGGCCATACCCAGGCGTCGTCGAACCGTCGTGCTCAAGAAGACCACGAGGGATGAACACCGAACCCGCCAACACACAGCGACAGAGATTACACCCCCGGCTCGGCCGATCCGGTAACGCTTGTTGCGAAAGACACTCAAAACCACTTTACAGGATACGATTTTATTTGGGCCGGTCCTCTCCTCATGTTGGGATCATGGCTTCTGTCGCTTCCCACATCGAATAACGGTAACAAACTGACACTGTGATCGATCGGAGCCGACCCTCTGGGTACGAGCGCTCATTCGGCATGAAGCACTCGAATCTGACACGTACTTCCAGGGCTGATGAGGATATCTCTAACCAGCCACGGTATGATGAGTACCATGGCTTTACTTCTCATGTATGTAGGCACACACACACACGCACACACACCCTAGGTCAGGGATCCATTTACTGACCGGCTCCGAGAGGGGAGGGAGGACGAACACCTAGGGCAAGGTGTGGGCCTCAACCAACCAACATTATCCTCTTGTATGTAATGTTCCTGAAATGCTTGAGCATCGACGTGAAGCAAGATGGTACACCAAGCCTGCCGGGACCATCTTGCCGACGCGACCTTCATACACAACACAACGGAGGACGTCTGTTCTCTCACTCAAACACGTAGACAACCGAGAATCTCAAATTTCCTATGAAACACACACACACACACACACACACACACACACACACACACACATATATATATATATACATATATATATATATATATATATATATATATATATATATATATATATATATATATATATATATATATATATATATATCATCGACAATGCCACAATAATATTTTTCCTCAATTATCTTCTTTCCCAACATGATCAGCGATCAGTCTCGTCCACATTCGTGCATACGTCACACAACCTCCAGAAAGAGAGATCAAGATTTTTTCCCTTTTTTCCCCTCCCCTTCTTCTGTAGTGGTGTAGTCAGCCCCGTCTGGTTGTCGGAAGGGAAATTTCCCCGGGGATCTGGTGGAGCCAGAGGGTCATCAGGGAACGCTTCCTTGCCCCATCAAGGTGTTATGAACCCATACCTTGGCTATATGTAAGACCATTAGGTGGGTGGGAGTGTTTCGCATTCCTCACAAGTCTTTCTTCTCACTTAAAACTAGTTTCTCTTTTCTCTCTCAAAAGTGTTTCACTTTATTCACGAGTGTTTCACAATCCTCAGTTCTCTTTTTTCTTTTAGTTTTTACACGTTCAAGACCGTTTCATTACACTCTGAATGAGTTTCATCTAACTCAGAAGTTTTATCTTATAGCTGTTTTATTTGAGTAAACTTAATTGTGTCATCTTACTCACAACCGTTTCCTCTAACACATCACAGTTTCAGCTTTCACATACCAGGTCAGCCTGTCTTATATAAGCCTTCTCCTGCCACACGTCTGTCCTCGAAGTGTACCTCAGTGTTGCCAAACACATGTAAAAGTTGTAAGAAACACAGCACACTGTATGTATCAGTCCTAAACTGATAAGGGCCATTTGTATGTTTTTCTGATACCAAGATCGATTTGGGAGATTAAATATTGTGTCGCCTTCTTCTTCTTCTTCTTCTTCTTCTTCTTCTTCTTCTTCTTCCTTTTCTTCTTCTTCTTCTTCTTCTCTTCTTCTTCTTCTTCTTCTTCTTCTTCCTTTTCTTCTTCTTCTTCTCCTTCTTCTTCTTCTTCTTCCTTTTCTTCTTCTTCTTCTTGGAGTTACTTTCCTTTTTTTTCTTTTTCAAGTCATGTTCCTAGTCACTGTTATATTCTTATTCTTGTTAGTTTTCTTAATGTCTTTTCGTAAGTCTTGTCTTTCTTACTATCAATCTCTTTCTCCTTTACTCTTCTCTCACTCTTCCTCCACCTTTGACCCCGTTACTCGATACATTAATGATCTAACAACTGGGTCTCACACCTAAAATGTTTAAATGTGTGGACGATGCAAAACTTGGAGGAAGAGCGACATAGAAGCAAGAATGTAAACCACTTCAGAGAGAGATTTCAATACACTAGCAGAGTGGTGAGACAAATGGCATATTAGATTTGAAGTAGACAAATATAAACTTACGCACTTGGGAAATGAAATTATGAAACAAGACGATAGACTGATTAGAAAAACGCAATGAAGTACATGAAGAGAAGGGTCGGGCAATAACAGCCGGGCTGGCTCATCTCCGTCCTGTTGTGAGTCCTTGCCTCTCGCCTGAGGGGGAAAAAAAACTTTGGGAGGCAAGTATACAGGCTGGCATGGAGGAAGGTGAGGAGGTAGGGAGGCACGAAGGCAGGAATGGAGGGAAACATGAAGGAAGGCATAGAGGGAGGGTGTGGGAGAGGGGCGGCAGTGAGGAAGGGATGGAGGGATTGAGGCAGTGAGGCAGGCATAGAGAGAGGCAGGGAGGCAGGTCTTGCAGTAGTGGAAAAAGACCAGAGGAAGAACCTGATGCTACACTCTCATAGCTTGCGGTCATCGACAACACAACACCGCAAACACCTCTGACGCCTTTCCAACGCTCCAGTCAGAAAACGTCATGAATGTACACTACGATTCTGGTCCCCAAACTAGAAGAAGGCTGAGGAAAAGCTGGGACGCAAGAAGGCAAGCGAAGAACATCATATAAATACATTCTCTCTCAAGGAGTAAAGACTTCGCCGTGACTTCACCCGAGTTTTCGAAATTTTGAATGAATTCGAACCTCTCTCTCTCTCTCTCTCTCTCTCTCTCTCTCTCTCTCTCTCTCTCTCTCTCATGTATATATAAGATACTCTCAGCTTTGGGAAATACCTTTCTTTTCATGTCTCCCTCACTGCCTCGTAATCACCGCCTGCAGCTTCAACAAGCTAAGATGATTCCCTCAGGGAATGGTAAGAGGTTAACTGGTAAGGCGGAGTATTTCTTTCTCCCCCCAAACCATCGTGAAGAGCAGAGCTTAACCATTCCTGGTCCTTGTGGTCATTAGAGACGGGGATTACTTTCTGGAGAGGGACGAGGCAAGAACCTAAGGCGAGTATCACCATGTTTCCACGTCAGAATCGCGTTCTCATTGAAAACAGTTAACTGATGCCCAGTAAACACTATGTAACTGCCAATATGTTGACGAAGACCACCCCTTAACAAGGTAAGATAATCATATATATATATATATACATATATATATATATATATATATATATATATATATATATATATATATATATATATATATATATATATATATACATATATATATATATATATATATATATATATATATATATATATATATATATATATATATATATATATATATATATATATATACACCCCTTAACAAGGTAAGATAATCATATATATATATATATATACATATATATATATATATATATATATATATATATATATATATATATATATATATATATATATATATATATATATATTACATTTTATTTTCTATTTTCATTTTTACATCTATCTTTCTTTCTCTCTACCTTCCTATTTTTTTCTCTTTTTCTCCCCCTTCCTCCCTACTTTCCTATCTCTCCCTCTCAGTCTTCCCTCCACCTCCACACCAGACTCCCTCGCGCCCTCTCCTCCGCACACCCTCCCCATGTCTTGTCCTAGCGGCCCCAGGCGGTCCGAGGGGAGTAAATGGGCCTCCAGCCGTCTGGCGGCAATTAACACCTCCACCAGTACCCTCTACTGGCGGAGGCGTAGGCGGAGGCTCCTGCTGGTGATGGCTGCTCCCCTGCTGCCCCCCCCCCTCCTCTCTCTCTCTCTCTCTCTCTCTCTCTCTCTCTCTCTCTCTCTCTCTCTCTCTCTCTCTCTCTCTGTGGATGAGTCCCTCTCGATCTTGCGCAGGTAGAAAAAAAAAAAAACCTAACTCAAAATCGACTCGATCATTACAGGTTACAATACCCCCTCGTCCTAACCCATCATCCATCAGTCCTGTCATGCATTCTGAACCTGATACATGTGGGAGTCCACAGGAAACGTGGCGCCTCTCTGTGGCTCCATCTCAGGTGAGTATGTTACAGCTGTGCCCTGCTTCAGACACGAGCTGGATGCAGCCATACTGAAGCGAGTCGAGTGTAATTATCGAAAGAAAGAGGAGTGAGTCATTGGCATGAAGAGTGTCCTTCTCGGAGACAAGTGATGGTGATGGAACGGAGCTCTTGAAATGATGGTGATGGAACGGGGCTCTTGAAATGAGGATGGCGAAACGACCTCGACAGAACAGCGCTGGTGATAGGGGGGGGGGGGGGGGGGAACAGGGTGTTGGTGGTGGGATAGTCTGAGAAATGGGTTTCGCGGAATGGTGTCGGTGAAATAGGCGTGAGAAGTCGCGACGGGTGACTGGCGACGTGGAGGGCAGGGCATCCCCAGGGGCGGCCCGTAGGTAATGAGGGAGAAATCAAATTGCTGAGGAAGACCCTTGGCTGGAGGTAGGAGCGGGGGATGCTGGTGGGGAAGGAAGACGAAACATCGTGTGAGTGTAATGGTGAGGGGTGCAGTGTGGCAGTGTGATGGTGAAGGGTGTAGCGTGGTAGTGTAATGGTGAGGGGTGCGGTGTGAGTGCAATGGTGAGGGGGTTGTGGTTTGGAGACGTAAGAATATAGGCCTGAGGGTGTGATACGGAAGTGTAGTGTGAGAGGTGTGGTGTAGGAGTGTAGGGGTGATGGCTGTAACGTGGGAATGCAGTGGTGAGGGATGTGACATGGAAGCGCAGGGGGTGAGGGGCATGGTGTGGGAGTGTAGGGGTGCGGTGAGGAAGTCTAACGGTCACAGTGTGGAGTGCCGGGGCGAGGGATGGAATGTGGGGGTGCAGAGGCGAGAGCTGTAGTGTGTAAGGTATACTTTGAAGATGTGGAGGGAAAGTATATGAGTGTGACATACCTCAGATAAGATGTATTTCGCTATTCTTCGTTAACTCTCAGCCTCAAAAAATGTTTCTCAGGGGCGCCACAAGCAACTATATGTAATAAAGCAAGGCAGAAGTTGGTAGACATTAATACATTCACTCTAAGATGCATTATACAACTGCTCTGAACATTGCATTTGGCTCCTACATCAGGGCAAATGTCGAGGGATGTTTTGGACGTACGTGTAGTTGAAGGGCGACTCACACATACCATAAGCTATACTAAGAGGAAAGTAACAAGCACACTGTACTGAAGAGCTGGGGTCTGTTGTAATGAGATGATCAGGGACAAACGTGTATACATGGGTGGGAACACAATCACACACACACACATATACACATATACTTCCATACATATATATTTGAGTAAACTCAATTGTGTCATCTTACTCACAACCGTTTCCTCTAACACATCACAGTTTCAGCTTTCACATACCAGGTCAGCCTGTCTTATATAAGCCTTCTCCTGCCACACGTCTGTCCTCGAAGTGTACCTCAGTGTTGCCAAACACATGTAAAAGTTGTAAGAAACACAGCACACTGTATGTATCAGTCCTAAACTGATAAGGGCCATTTGTATGTTTTTCTGATACCAAGATCGATTTGGGAGATTAAATATTGTGTCGCCTTCTTCTTCTTCTTCTTCTTCTTCTTCTTCTTCTTCTTCTTCTTCCTTTTCTTCTTCTTCTTCTTCTCTTTCTTCTTCTTCTTCTTCTTCTTCTTCCTTTTCTTCTTCTTCTTCTCCTTCTTCTTCTTCTTCTTCTTCTTCTTCCTTTTCTTCTTCTTCTTCTTGGAGTTACTTTCCTTTTTTTTCTTTTTCAAGTCATGTTCCTAGTCATTGTTATATTCTTATTCTTGTTAGTTTTCTTAATGTCTTTTCGTAAGTCTTGTCTTTCTTACTATCAATCTCTTTCTCCTTTACTCTTCTCTCACTCTTCCTCCACCTTTGACCCCATGTTACTCGATACATTAATGATCTAACAACTGGGTCTCACACTTAAAATGTTTAAATGTGTGGACGATGCAAAACTTGGAGGAAGAGCGACACAGAAGCAAGAATGTAAACCACTTCAGAGAGAGATTTCAATACACTAGCAGAGTAGTGAAACAAATGGCATATTAGATTTGATGTAGACAAATATAAACTTACGCACTTGGGAAATGAAATTATGAAACAAGACGATAGACTGATTAGAAAATCGCAATGAAGTGCATGAAGAGAAGGGTCGGGCTATAACAGCCGGGCTGGCTCATCTCCGTCCTGTTGTGAGTCCTTGCCTCTCGCCTGAGGGGGGAAAAAAACTTTGGGAGGCAAGTATACAGGCTGGCATGGAGGAAGGTAAGGAGGTAGGGAGGCACGAAGGCAGGAATGGAGGGAAACATGGAGGAAGGCATAGAGGGAGGGTGTGGGGGAGGGGGCGGCAGTGAGGAAGGGATGGAGGGATTGAGGCAGTGAAGCAGGCACAGAGAGAGAGGCAGGGAGGCAGGTCTTGCAGTAGTGGAAAAAGACCAGAGGAAGAACCTGATGGTACACTCTCATAGCTTGCGGTCATCGACAACACAACACCGCAAACACCTCTGACGCCTTTCCAACGCTCCAGTCAGAAAACATCATGAATGTACACTACGATTCTGGTCCCCAAACTACAAGAAGGCTGAGGAAAAGCTGGGACGCAAGAAGGCAAGCGAAGAACATCATATAAATACATTCTCTCTCAAGAAGTAAAGACTTCGCCGTGACTTCACCCGAGTTTTCGAAATTTTGAATGAATTCGAACCTCTCTCTCTCTCTCTCTCTCTCTCTCTCTCTCTCATGTATATATAAGATACTCTCAGCTTTGGGAAATACCTTTCTTTTCATGTCTCCCTCACTGCCTCGTAATCACCGCCTGCAGCTTCAACAAGCTAAGATGATTCCCTCAGGGAATGGTAAGAGGTTAACTGGTAAGGCGGAGTATTTCTTTCTCCCCCCCAAACCATCGTGAAGAGCAGAGCTTAACCATTCCTGGTTCTTGTGGTCATTAGAGACGGGGATTACTTTCTGGAGAGGGACGAGGCAAGAACCTAAGGCGAGTATCACCATGTTTCCACGTCAGAATCGCGTTCTCATTGACAACAGTTAACTGATGATTAGTAAACACTATGTAACTGCCAATATGTTGACGAAGACCACCCCTTAACAATATATATATATATATATATATATATATATATATATATATATATTACATTTTATTTTCTATTTTTATTTTTCCATCTATCTTTCTCTCTACCTTCCTATTTTTTTTCTCTTTTTCTCCCCTTTCCTCCCTACTTTCCTGTCTCTCCCTCTCCCTCTTCCCTCCACCTCCACACCAGACTCCCTCACGCCCTCTCCTCCGCACACCCTCCCCATGTCTTGTCCTAGCGGCCCCAGGCGGTCCGAGGGGAGTAAATGGGCCTCCAGCCGTCTGGCGGCAATTAACACCTCCACCAGTACCTTCTACTGGCGGAGGCTCCTGCCGATGATGGCTGCTCCCCTGCTGCCCCCCCTCCTCTCTCTCTCTCTCTCTCTCTCTCTCTCTCTCTCTCTCTCTCTCTCTCTCTCTCTCTCTCTCTCTCTCTCTGTGGATGAGTCCCTCTCAATCTTGCGCAGGTAGAAAAAAAAAAAAAACAGCTCAAAATCGACTCGATCATTACAGGTTACAATACCCCCTCGTCCTAACCCATCATCCATCAGTCCTGTCATGCATTCTGAACCTGATACATGTGGGAGTCCACAGGAAACGTGGCGCCTCTCTGTGGCTCCATCTCAGGTGAGTATGTTACAGCTGTGCCCTGCTTCAGACACGAGCTGGATGCAGCCATACTGAAGCGAGTCGAGTGTAATTATCGAAAGAAAGAGGAGTGAGTCATTGGCATGAAGAGTGTCCTTCTCGGAGACAAGTGATGGTGATGGAACGGAGCTCTTGAATTAATGGTGATGGAACGGGGCTCTTGAAATGAGGATGGCGAAACGACCTCGACAGAACAGCGCTGGTGATAGGGGGGGGGGGGGGGGGGGGGACAGGGTGTTGGTGGTGGGATAGTCTGAGAAATGGGTTTCGCGGAATGGTGTCGGTGAAATAGGCGTGAGAAGTCGCGACGGGTGACTGGCGACGTGGAGGGCAGGGCATCCCCAGGGGCGGCCCGTAGGTAATGAGGGAGAAATCAAATTGCTGAGGAAGACCCTTGGCTGGAGGTAGGAGCGGGGGATGCTGGTGGGGAAGGAAGACGAAACATCGTGCGAGTGTAATGGTGAGGGGTGCAGTGTGGCAGTGTGATGGTGAAGGGTGTAGCGTGGTAGTGTAATGGTGAGGGGTGCGGTGTGAGTGCAATGGTGAGGGGGTTGTGGTTTGGAGACGTAAGAATATAGGCCTGAGGGTGTGATACGGAAGTGTGCTGTGAGAGGTGTGGTGTAGGAGTGTAGGGGTGATGGCTGTAACGTGGGAATGCAGTGGTGAGGGATGTGACATGGAAGCGCAGGGGGTGAGGGGCATGGTGTGGGAGTGTAGGGGTGCGGTGAGGAAGTCTAACGGTCACAGTGTGGAGTGCCGGGGCGAGGGATGGAATGTGGGGGTGCAGAGGCGAGAGCTGTAGTGTGTAAGGTATACTTTGAAGATGTGGAGGGAAAGTATATGAGTGTGACATACCTCAGATAAGATGTATTTCGCTATTCTTCGTTAACTCTCAGCCTCAAAAAGTGTTTCTCAGGAGCGCCACAAGCAACTATATGTAATAAAGCAAGGCAGAAGTTGGTAGACATTAATACATTCACTCTAAGATGCATTATACAACTGCTCTGAACATTGCATTTGGCTCCTACGTCAGGGCAAATGTCGAGGGATGTCTTGGACTTACGTGTAGTTGAAGGGCAACTCACAAAGTACCACAAGCTATACTAAGAGGAAAGTAACAAGCACATTGTACTGAAGAGCTGGGGTCTGTTGTAATGAGATCATCAGGGACAAACGTGTATACATGGGTGGGAACACAATCACACACACACACATATACACATATACTTCCATACATATATATTCATAAATTCATACATATGAGTGGTCCTGCTTGCATGCAAACATAAATACACATACGTGAACACACTTGGAGAATCCTCATGTATAAAACATCTGAACTCATTTCCGAGCGAGTCCCCGGGACTGGAGGAATGTCAAGTCTGTTTAATTTGGTGAGAAAAGACTCCCGAAGTTCACTAACTTTCTGGAGAGCACCGGAGCCTCGGTCTCCGAGAGAGAGAGAGAGAGAGAGAGAGAGAGAGAGAGAGAGAGAGGGGGGGGGAGGAAAAGTCAAAGGTGAGAGAGAGAGAGAGAGAGAGAGAGAGAGAGAGAGAGAGAGAGAGAGAGAGAGAGAGAGAGAGAGAGAGAGAGAGAGAGAGTAGTGTAGTGTTGCCGAACGTATATAGACCGACACTGGGCCCCACCGGGTAAGGCATACTCCACAGAGCACACTGGCTACAGTCATCTGCTGGTGGCCATCTGGGATATGGAAGGCCGGCTGTTCACTTTGCCTATGTCTAGATGGTCGCTGGAAGGTACGTCCTAGATGGTCGCTGGACGGTACGTCCTAGATGGTTGCTGGACGGTGTACGTCCTAGATGGTCGCTGGACGGTACGTCCTAGATGGTCGCTAGACGGTACGTCCTAGATGGTCGCCTGGACGGTACGTCCTAGATGGTAACCTCAAGATGAATGGCTGCTGGCATACGCTGTGTGGTGGTCACCCCGCTCGCTACGGGGTGGTCTGTCTGTCTGGTACCATCTACGTGGCGACGGCATCTGCATCTCAGCCGACACCGAAGACCAGAGCAAGCTGAAGACCACACAGATTTACCACCAGCGTATGCCTGCATCAACCCTCTGCCGAATGTGCCTGGCCACTCTGTATGGGGAGCTTCCAATACGAGATGACCTTACGACAAATACGTGAGTTACCCCGTGTTCTGCCCTCCATGATGTAGTGTCCAGAAAGAAAATATCATTACGATCCTCTGGTCGTCATCATCTCGTCTATGCTATTTCTCTTCTCACGACTGTGGGGTTCTTGAGCGCGACCATTACGACCCTTGAGTGAAGAAAGGAGGACCCCTGAGCACGTGGGTACGACCCTTATGTACGATGGCCAAGTCCACGACTTATTCCTTGAAGGGCCTGGTTCAAGAGACCTTATCCCGCTGCTGGCAGGAGCTTCCTTGGCCCGTCTCCTCGGTAACGCTCTCTCCCACCTGTAGCTGCCGCCAGGAGACCAGGCACGATGAATCTCTCCTACGGGACCCTACGCCACACTTCTACTGCACTGGCAGCCCCGAGCCTCACCTCCACCGTAGGCAACCACAGGAAACCTGCCTTACCTCACTTGTCTCACTTCATCTGTCTTCTTTCCCTAATCCAAAAAGAAAGTGTTTATATATAGATAAATAGATAGATAGACAGATAGATGGCTAGATATAGATAGATAGATAGATAGATAGATAGATAGATAGACAGATAGACAGACAAATAGATAGATGGATATGCATTAAGGCAACCTTAAGTCAAGGAGACTACAACGTAATATCTCATGTTTAATCATCTACTGGCGCACTGGAACCAAGCCTTCTTTGTTGACCCCTTGAGCACGACTGCTCGAACCCCTTCATATGATGAGGCAACACCTGACCTAACACCGGTGAGGGTGCAGTTAGGTCACACGCCTGACCATCATACCTACTCGAGGAGGGTTCGTACCGTCGTCCTCAAGGGGGGTGGTCGTCGTACACAAACTTTCCCTCCGTCGTCTGTCGTCGAGAGAGAGAGAGAGAGAGAGAGAGAGAGAGAGAGAGAGAGAGAGAGAGAGAGAGAGAGAGAGAGAGAGAGAGAGAGAGAAAGGCCTCATTAATCAGGTTCCTCGGTAATGCGAGTCACAATCTCCCACAATTAGAGGCAAGTGATGGCCGGCCACAAGGCGGACCATTACTGTGAAGAGTCTCATTCTCCTCTTTTAACCTCCAACACACACACACACACACACACACACACACACACACACACACACACACACACACACACACACACACTGATGCCTCCACATCTGCTTCAGAGAGTTCATTCATCCGCTTGAGTTGTTCCTGATGCGTCTTGTGTGGCGGGATTTGTCTGTATGTGTGTGTGTGTGTGTGTGTGTGTGTGTGTGTGTGTGTGTGTGTGTGTGTGTGAGTGTGTGTGTGTGTGTGTGTGTGTGTGTGAGTGTGTGTGTGTGTGTGTGTGTGTGTGTGTGTGTGTGTGTGTAGAAGGTGTTTACATGTGCTTATACGCGACTGTATGTGTGTGTGTGTCTGTGTAATTACAAATGTTTCCCCCACTGTTCTTTGATTTATAGGTGTGTCAGTGTGTGTGTGTGTGTGTGTGTGTGTGTGTGTGTGTGTGTGTGTGTGTGTGTGTGTGTGGGTGATTGTTTACTTCAGCGTTTATGATTCATTTCCATCAGGTCAAACAGTAAACGCCATTT
The DNA here is from genome assembly GCF_036320965.1 of Panulirus ornatus. Classification (NCBI taxonomy): domain Eukaryota; kingdom Metazoa; phylum Arthropoda; class Malacostraca; order Decapoda; family Palinuridae; genus Panulirus; species Panulirus ornatus. The sequence goes on along the minus strand of NC_092266.1, from coordinate 23,856,248 downwards.
GCCAAATATGCAATTCGTTACTGACTATGAGATGACCTACCATTTTCCCCTCTCGTTCCTCGTAACGTTCCCTTCTCACACGAGACCTCACCCCTACACGGCATTATCCACACAGCTCACACACTCTTACGTTCCCTCAGTTCTGTTCCGTGACTGCCCTCCCTCCTTCCTCCCACATCGTTTCTCTGATCACCATGTACCTCGGGTTCCTCTTTTAAAACTTCTTCTACGGGTCATTAGCTTCCTCACGCCCCCCTTTTCCCTCCATGACCTGTCTATCGTTCCTCATTATTCGTGTTTGTGCCCCTCCCCTTTCATCTTGCTCATCACCCTCTCTGCTTGACTATCCTGTCGTCATTTGGACAGAGACGGAATTCAGGAGAGTATTATTGCCCTGCAGGAGATCACCTCGTCAAAAACCATCAGGTCTTCTGTTATCTGTCCCTTCCCATGCTGTAATGTTGTCCTCCGGCAGTAACCCTCCTCATAGACCATCGAGTTAAAGACTGCCCCAGAGAATTACTTTAATATTTTGAACTCCAGGGGACTGTGAAACACTTCAGCAAACCATATTCCACTTTTTGCCTTTGAGCTGCTATAGTCGACACACACGGTTTACTACCGTTTTATCCTCTGGTGATTAATACCTACAGATATCTTTTTCTCCCCCACACAGCAACGTAGCTGAAAATATCAGCTGAAGAGGGTAAAGGCTACGCAGTGTGGTGCGAGCATAGCTCGTCCTGTTGTTGTTGTGAGTTGTGTGACACTGTAAGCTGGTGTTGTGAGCTTGACGTGGCTGCTCCTGTTCGATATTGCTACAGGTTACGGGGGTCGAGTTGCGCTCAGGGGGCAGGGAGTGGTAGTAGCGCCTCTTTAGCTGCTCTCTGAAGGTAATATGCGGGTCGCACTGCACTCTAAGGAGTCCTGCTGCGTCCTGCGATAGTACTGGAGTCCTACAGCAGTGAGGGACCCTACTGCATTCCGGGTGTTCTCGTTGTATTCTGGGGTTTCTGCTGTACTCCCGGGAACCTGCAGTATTCTAAGGGACCTGCTTTACCCTTGAGGTCCTACTATACTCTGCAGGTTTGTAGTACTCTGGGGGTTCCTGCAGTAATCTGGGGGTCTTTTAGTACTCTGGGGGTCCTGCAGTACTTTGGGGGTCTTATACTATTCTGGGGGTCCTGCAGGACTCTAGGGATCCTGTAGTACTCTGGGGATCCTGTAGTACTCTGGGGGTCCTGCAGTACTTTGGGGGTCTTATACTATTCTGGGGGTCCTGCAGGACTCTAGGGATCCTGTAGTACTCTGGGGATCCTGTAGTACTATGGGGATCCTGTGGTACTCTGGTGGTCCTGCAGTACTCTGGGGGTCCTGTAGTACTCTGGGGGTCCTGCAGTACTCTGGGGGTCCTGCAATACTCTGGGGGTCCTGCAGTACTCTATGGGTCCTGCAGTACTCTATGGGTCCTGCAGTACTCTGGGGGTCCTGCAGTACTCTGGGGGTCCTGCTGCACGGCGTCGCGTTGCACGTTTGAGCATCATGTTGCACACTGGGATTTCTCTTCCACTTGAGCCATCTAATAGGAAAACCTTGGGGTCGACTTACATCCTCGAGGCGTATTTCTTATATCATCTGACTCCTGGGGGAAAATTAGAGCGGGTTCTTCTTCTTCCTCCTCCTCCTCCTCCTCTTCTTCCTCTTCTTCTGATTCGTCGTCGTCGTCCTCTTCACAGTTGCAACGTCCACAGGAACGAGCACAAGAGACCCGTATTCGAACTACCGTGACTGACACTATAAGCTGTAACAGAGACGGATCTCTAATACAAATCCCAGGAAATGTACCTCGCGTCTACCAGATGAGAGATGCGCGCGCTCTCTCTCTTTTCTCGATGTGAGGGACTTGGGATAGATAGAAGTAGAGGCGACGTGTGCAGGGGGAGGAGAGAGAGAGAGAGAGAGAGTGGCATCGTAAACTCGTAATTACGATCGTGAGATGTGTGGAGGAAGGCGGACGGTAATGAAGGGGGTTATTCTTGATGTCTGGAGAGGGAGACCACACGTTATGGGATGTTGAGATGCGCTTCTGCAGGTGGCCGCCTCTTGCTGGATGGAGAGAGCGAGAAAAAAAAAAGGAGGGAGGGAGAAGGGTGGAGGGATGGAGGGAGGGGGAGGGGGGGGTAGAAGGATGGAGGGAGAGGGGAGAGGGACTTTATCAACAGCTATCTTTAACATGGGTGAGCAGTCCAGGGAGCATCTTCCAAGCACATTATTTGAACAGCAATCACGTCTGACCCAGTATTTTGAAGGGCACCAGGCCACCCCACGTTATTAGTACAGTCCTGTGTTGTTCGTCAGCTGTGGTCGACGGCCACCGCCCAGTGCTTCATATTTTGCTGCTATCTATCAGGCTTGAGCCCCAGATACCAAGCGCGTATTGCTATGGCGTTCGCATGGCTATTTAGTATGTTGTGTGTACAGCTCCCCACTCACGCTGCAATCCTCAGCGTTAATCTGTTGTGTGTCAGCCACTGGTGGCTGTTGTGGGTAACATCTACACTTGTGACAGCCTCTCCATTCGTCTCGGTGATTTATCAGACCTCCAGCCGTCTCACACCAAGTGCTACTTCTTCGTACTAGTCCTTGATTTGTGTCTGCTCTCCCAGCGTCGCTCCTCTGAACTGGTCGTGCTGGTGACATATACTTGGTTACCTCTTTGCTCTTAGATGGGTTGAGTTCAGCTAGTGTGGGTCTAATTACCACGGTCCGACTGGCTTGTGTTTGTTTGTGTCCTTAGGATCTGAGGTCCCGCTGCTGCCTCTGTGTGTTTGTTTCTTGGCCGGGGACGTGAGGCAGGTTACGGGTGTAGTTACGACGCCACACAAGAATGTTGGCTGAGGTGCGTTCTAGCCACCTGACTACTGCCTGGCCCCCGTCTCCCTCCTCCCCACCAGTGGCTCTCCTCCGCCACTTCTGCGCCATTTAACCCCCACGTAATGATGCTGCCTCCTTTTCCAAGCACCTCTTCTCCTCTACGCCGTTCAATTCCACTTAGAGGTGTTGCCTCCCTCTCCGAGCACCCTACATCCTCCCCTTCTACGTTATCTCCTTCTCCTCCTCCTCCTCCTTCCCCTTATTTCAACGCAGGAGTCGTGTAGTGCGAGGAGCTGGGTGGCATAAACCTCCGTGGTGTGGTGGTTGGCGTTCCTAATCGTCATGTGACGCATTCACGGGCTGCCCAGGGTCGAGCGTATACGTTCATATATATATATATATATATATATATATATATATATATATATATATATATATATATATATATATATATATATATATATATATATATATATATATATATACACAGAGCGTTTATGACATGGCCCAGATTAGAGCTTATGTTGCACGTGCCATCTCAGCCAACACACACACACACACACAAATCAAGTTGTATCAGCCAGAGTCGGGGGGGGTCTGAACTCAGTAACGTAGCGCGGGGGCCTCGAAAGACTCTCCTGCAGTAAAGAAAACGCTGAACTCTGCAGTTCCTGGAAGTTTTGACAATCGCGAGTGGTGGCAGCCCGAAGACTTGGGACTATTTCAGAAGCATCAGTACGGCTTGGCCCGCAGAACGAGCTGTGAAGGAAGAGATGAGCTTCTACGCTGACATGAAGATACACTGAGACTCCTGAGGACTCTTGAAGACGACGATATGACCCTTGAAACACGACGATACGACCCTTGAAACACGACAATGGGACCCTTAACGACAACAGGACGACCCTTATGTAAGATTGCTTAGCCCTTCACTCTCAAGGGTCAGGGCTACAGTACGACCCTTATGTATGATGGCTTTGCCCTCAACTCTTAAGGATCAGAACAAAGGCCACGGGTCGTACCGTAGTGCTCACGGGGTCACTATACATCGCACAGGGAAGGGGATCATCGAAGTACAGAGTATGACTGAAGGAAATAAAGAAAGACTGAAAGATTTTGAAAGTGACATACTCGCTTCCTTTATCAATTGCATTTCTTTTATTTCAGAATCATTATCTGTCTTTATTTTGTTCGATATAAGAATATAAACCCTTCCTCATCACCCTCCCTCGTCCACGGTGGCTGCCGCTGCCACACGTACGGCAGAGTCTAAATCTTACCTCCATTTGCGAGCCTCCGACAGGCGCAGACTCCCCTGCCCGTCCTTGACATATGGCACCGTAAACAACGTGATTGTGCTTAAGTGGAACATGAACCATGGTAATGGTGCAATAATTTAGCTATATATTATATCCAGACACGATGCCTCGGCTCGCTCCGTGTGTGTGTGTGTGTGTGTGTGTGTGTGTGTGTGTGTGTGTGTGTGTGTGTATGCGTGTGTGTGTGTGTGTGTGTGTGTGTGTGTGTGTGTGTGTGTGTGTGTGTGTGTGTGTGTAATCTCCTATTTGTAGTGTAAGAGGAGGGAGTATTGCACTCTTAGGGCCCCCATCTCATGAACATTCTCGATCATCACACAACACTTGGGTCAACATATGCTGTCAGAATGAGCCACGTCCTCAGTCTTCTCTGGTCCTTTTGTCTGCCACAAGAGAACTTATTTCTATTTTTTTTTTCCCCTTTACACCATTTTCTTGACTGATTTCATGTTAGGTCCTCTCGTTGCCCTATCCTTCCCTACATCCCTCGAAGAACTGTTCACTGTCTACGCCGATCGATCTGTTTTGAAAACATAATGTGCTGTGATCAGGTCACCCTTCCATCATCTCTCTTCTATGATAGACAGATTTAAAGCCTCTAGACTTTCCTCGTACCTCAACTCTCTCGATTCTGGTCCCATCTTTGCTGCCCTCCTCTGCATCTTATCCATCCGCTCTTTTCTACATACCTAATTGCGGTGACCAAATCTAGGAAGTATTTACTAGTTTTGGCCATATGCAGGATGTGAACACTTTGCTAATGATTTCAACACCCACAAATATGATAGATATTTTGATAGTTGCTCGCGGGCAGTTTGGCTCCCTGAACTATTCTTATCTATCCTTGATAGTTGCTAGCGGGCAGTTTGACTCCCTGAACTATTCTCATCTATCCTGGCGGAGGTATGTTTGGGGACGACGTCGGCTGGAGACAATCGTCGGGCGTCCGAGGGTTGGGGTGAGGCAAGTACGTGTGTAAATCACATTCCACCCAGTGTCATGTGAGCTGCACAAACACGTCAGTCGACCTTAAGATCCGCTAGACTTACGAGAGAGAGAGAGAGAGAGAGAGAGAGAGAGAGAGAGAGAGAGAGAGAGAGAGAGAGAGAGAGAGAGAGATGTGTGGAATGAAAGTGTAATCAAACGCTAACACCCTGAGCACGACGGTACGGCCATTGAAAACCGGAGCACGAACCCCTGACCACACTTAAGGACAAAGTCAAAAAAGGCCAGGCCACTTCATACCCTTGCAAAGGCTGTATGGTCGTGCTCAAGCCTCATACCAACGTCCTGTCGTGTTCAAGGGGTCGTCTTCGTCGTGCTCGAAGACGTCGTCTCGTCGTGTCCGAGGGGTCGTACCGTCGTGCTCCAGGAGGTTAAGCTCCCAGCACCAACAAGCAGGCGATTGCCATAAATGGGTCACCGAGGCTGTGTTTACACGTTAATGTGAGGGAGAGAAAAGCATTTACACCCTTCTGATGCCTCTCCCATAAGGGTTGATATTGTGTGTCACTGATATTGTGTGTCACTGAAGCGACGGAGAGAGAGAGAGAGAGAGAGAGAGAGAGAGAGAGAGAGAGAGAGAGAGAGAGAGAGAGAGAGAGAGAGAGAAGGGGATTTGTGTCCATCTAACTCGGAATCAAACGTAAGGATTTAATTAAACAATTTCTACAAAAAAAAAACTCAGTTGAATGACTAAATTCTTGTCTGTTTATGGAAATTTCTTTTTTTTTTTGAAAAATAGAATGGACGATAAGCCTACATTTTGAAAACAAGGACGAGAAGAGCCCTGGTCTATGCCTCTTGTGGTAGATGGGTTCTGATATCCCTCCTCTACACACACACACACACACACACACACACACACACACACACACACACACAAAGTCTTTAAGCCTATACTCACAAATAGTCCTCCATTCATAATAGAAAACGGTCCTCTCTCTCTCTCTTATTTCCAGCGAAGCCTATAAATCGTGAGAACTCACTCCAAACGAGTCCATATTTCCCTGCCCATGGAAGTAGCGCCGCAGCCTTGGGTGGCAGGAGCCTTTGTTTAAAGGTCTCGCGTCACACCAGGACGTTCGGTGATCATGGTCTCCTAGGTAGCTTCGCAGTCCACCAACAGTGAAGAACGCGAGGACACGGGGTCGATCCCACGCGCGAGGACGTATTTATCCCCTGTTATTACGCAGGGAACCGCACTTGTGGCGTGTTTACGTCGGGGATAAGACGGTGCAATATCGGTCCGCCGGTGGCAACACGCTAGTGAAGGAGGGAATGATGGAAAGGTGGAGAAAGAAGGAGGAGGAGGTCTAAGTCGCGCGCGCGCAAGAGAGAGAGAGAGAGAGAGAGAGAGAGAGAGAGAGAGAGAGAGAGAGAGAGAGAGAGAGAGAGAGAGAGAGAGAGAGAGAGAGAGAGAGAGAGAGAGAGAGAGAAGGGACAAAAAAGTACATCCCTGAGGGACTTAAGAGGTAAACTCATATCCCAGCTTATACTCACACCCGTCCTTTGGGGGACAGGCCTAGCTAGACACAGGCTTAGGCCTACGTGTCGGGTGTAAGGCACGGAGGCTTACCTCCAGCAGGAGTGACCAAGCCTCGTCCTGACGCTGTGACCACAGGTGACCACACAACACCAGCACACGCTACACCTCCCCTCCCATCTATTCCTTCCCGGGTCCCACTTCTCATTTCTCTCCTCTAACCTTCCTGTAATGGACACGGGCGATGTGTAATATGCGGTGCTGGTTGGGTGTGGTGGGTGTGGTAATGGTGGTGATGATGAGGTTTCGGGTTGGTATTGTGGAGCATGTGACATCCTAGCACAAGAGGAGCCGATGGACCCACGGGATGACAAGCGGGTGTGGTGGTGAAAGCGACTGTCGGCAAGTTTGGGCCGGTTCCTCCGTGCTATAGAGCGAGTGTGTCAGATGGGTACAACTCATCCCGGCTGAACTGTAACATCCCACTGTATTATCAACCCACTGGGGCAGGACTTGAGACCCTTTGTGACACCTCTGACATCCTTTTGCTCCGCCGCGAACACGATGAGCACGGGGGGGGGGGGGTTGCACAATATCTTTTGTGCCGGGGGTTACCGGCACAAAGCTATCGATCAATCCCGGCTACATGTGATCAGCTACATCACCTGCTTCTCTCGCGACGTGCACGGTAATAATGCACGAGCGTCCTGTTGTGTTCCTTACAAGTTTGGGCATTTGTGTACTACGGGGAGACAGTTTTACACACGTTGCCCCGTCTCTTAACATTGTATATATATATATATATATATATATATATATATATATATATATATATATATATATATATATATATATATATATATATATATATATATAAAGTCTTTGCTCTTGTGTGTGCGTATATATGCAAAAAAACACAAACACATACACCAGCCTGCCAGGTCCCCATCTATCGACAGCCCCAAAAGGGGAGGATGAACAACTGGGTTGGGTGTGGAATGGAACCCGTGTGTGTGTGTGTGTGTGTGTGTGTGTGTGTGTGTGTGTGTGTGTGTGTGTGTGTGTTCCTGGAAACATAAGACGCAGCTTTAACCTTCGTGGTTATCGGAGAAAGTTTTGGGCCCCCCGCTACGAAAATTTTCCGCGGCGTGGAAAGAACAAGAGACAAGCGAGTCTCTCTCTCTTTCGCTGATGTAATTTCTTCACGGTGTACAGACGGGCCACACCAAGTTTGACGACAGTAAAACGATGGAAGGACTGACTACGTACATGCCGGATGGCCCCGTGTTATTCGGCGGGGTTGGGCGGAGGGGAGGCCTTCTGCAGAAGTTTCTGCAGCCTAAAGTTGTCTTTCAACCGGTAGCAGGGGAATGTGGACTTCCTTTCGTCTGTTCCTAGGCGCTGCCTAGCTAACGCGGGAATCGGCAATCAAGCACGAAAAAATTATTATATATATATATATATATATATATATATATATATATATATATATATATATATATATATATATATATATATAATACGTTTGAGTATATTTCAAAACACACACACAGACACACACACACACACACACACACACACACACACACACAACGCTAGCATTAGCAAAGCAATCCAGCTCTGGCATCAGCCGCCATCCTATCCACTAGAGTGGTGGAGACGCAGCCCTAATGATGGCGTCCACAGGGCGAGTTCCGCCTCACCACAGCTTACCCAGTCGTTGGTTGCCAGGCTAAGAGGACGATGATGGTGGTGGTGGCCTCCTCCTCCTCCTCGCCGGGCCCTGTACTCCTCCCTCGTTTCATGCGAGGCTCCGTGGTTGCCTTTGAGAGCAGTGAGGGAGGGAGGAAGGTGGGAGACGATGCAAGAGCGAGGCACACGCTCTCGCAAAGGAGTGGGATTGGAGAAGCGTATATCAGAGTAGGCGTTTCTTAGAGTAGGCGTGAAGGAGGGGTGCTTCTTAAGAGTAGGCGGGTTCTGTAATACTTCAGACAGTGAGATGGAAGGTGTGTACATGTTCAGAGACCACAATGTAGTACAGGACTGACTCAACCCATAGCACAAAGCTCAGAGCTCAGCTGACACCGATAAACCCCTCAAAGTTTAGCCACATGTGAAACATATTTGCGTCTTTTTTACCGCTTTCTCTCAACAAGTATATTTTGGGGCAGATGATCAACTTTTGTGTATCCTGGTGTTTCGTTGGGGTCAGTCCTGCGCCGATGGATATGGACAGCAGTGCCTATCATAGTTACTGAGGTAGGCTAGGAACCTTATGGTCTTAACAACCACACATACACACACACTACATAATGGGACTACATATAATATATATATGTGGACAGCACAGTGATAAGGATTCCATTCACCGGAGAGGTCGGACGGGCCTCGGGTGTTGCCGGCTATATCTCGTGATTCAACACTGCGTCGAATTCACCGAACCTAGCACGATGATACTCATGTGTAGAGGTCTCGTACCTTCTTTCAATATCTCTCTCATTCGTCTCATTCAAACCCTACAGACATTAATAACGTTGTGCAACTCATTTTCTACCAGACTTGTCCTTGACAGTAAGATCCAAAGTGGCGCAATCAAATATTCCGAACAGAGAGAGAGAGAGAGAGAGAGAGAGAGAGAGAGAGAGAGAGAGAGAGAGAGAGAGAGAGAGAGAGAGAGAGAGAGAGAGAGAGAGAGAAAGTGCTATACAACAAGTAAGTGTGCGTCTGACAGCACTAAAGTTAAGGGTGATTATGTACCTTTGCCAAGCGTCGTGGAGGCGTGAGGGACATGATCTTCACCGTAGCTTTATACTTGGCGGCTACAGACAGCGTCTACAATGACACAACTCGAATGAATGTCCATATGTTTCAAAGCAGTGAAAGAAAGAAAAAAACAGATGATTATTCACATTCAATGTCAAATGAAACATTTCCCGTAGCGAGAGGCCATATTCTCTTAGCATGGCTTACATAAAGGGAGAAGAGCCAAGAATAAACTGCATTATCTGAAAGTGTCAACTGATAAACATCAAAGTATACTAAGCTGAAGTGTCAACTGATAACATCAAAGTATACTAAGCTGAAGTGTCAACTGATAACATCAAAGTATACTAAGCTGAAGTGTCAACTGATACCATCAAAGTATACTAAGCTGAAGTTGTGGCTTACGTATCTTGACGCCGGGAAAGATGGTGAAGTTTCAAGCTACAGGAAATTGTACATTTCAATGTCTCTCGTGGAACATATGATTACCTAAGAGTCTGGACCACTGACCTACTGTGGAATAACTTTGCCAGCGGCGGAAATAAATCATATTCATACTGAAAACGAATTCCAATTCTCTCTCTCTCTCTCTCTCTCTCTCTCTCTCTCTCTCTCTCTCTCTCTCTCTCTCTCTCTCTCTCTCTCTCTCTCTCTATATATATATATATATATATATATATATATATATATATATATATATATATATATATATATATAATATATATATATATATATATATATATATATATATATATATATATATATATATATATATATATATATATATATATATATATATATTCACACAGATATGGGTACTTATTCTTTTTAATTAACTCGAATACCTTCTATAAGGTCTGAACTCCTCAATTCATACCTCACTCCCTAGAGCCAAGATCCGTTGTATATCAGTTCTTAAACTCTAGTTTAACCGTTCATAGGTTTTAAACCCAAATATCGATGCTATTCAGTCAAAACGAATAATACTTAACAATAAAAAAATAATCTCACAATTCCTGAACATGTTATCGAAGACACCACCTTGACACAGTTCGTACCTTGAGGCGTAGACTACACTCCTTAACCCACACCACAAACTAGGGTAATCAGAAAACCCTCACATCCTATCACAAGACTGACACACACCCTTCAAACCCAGGCCACACACACACACACAGAGGAGCCGCTCCAACCGTATCCTTTGGCGTCCTACGTAGGAGGGTAGCTGGGTCTCGTCTGGTTGGTTGACGGGGGTCGGCCAAACCCATTACTGGAAAGGGCGGCACCCGTTTTCTCTTTAGGGCACTAGCCTCTGACGGACGGGGGGACTATTCCATTACCTAAGCTGTCGATTTGGACGGTTCGCATAGCAATCATTCGAGATTAGGATTCTTATCTACATGTTCTCATACGATACCTTTAAATGATTTTTTTTTTTGGGTGGGGTGGGGTTCATCTTGAGTGGGTATCGGTGGAGCGGCAATCCTATTCTCTAGGGATTCGAATGAGGGTATTATCGGGTGCGCTCAAGGGTAGGTTTAAGATGCTATAAATATGAAATATGAGAGGATGAAGAATGCCAGATTTTGCTGGGTCTTCTGTCTGAACCTCTGGTAATACAGGAAACTGAATATATATATATATATATATATATATATATATATATATATATATATATATATATATATATATATATATATACATATATATATATAATATATATAATATATATAATATATGACATATATATGATATATATGATATATATATATGATATATATATATATGATATATATATATATATATATATATATATATATATATATATATATATATATATATATATATATATATATATATATATATCCAATTTAGAGGTCGGAATGGAGTGGGAAGGGAGCAGAGGCCAACTATCTCAATATGTTATTGGGATGGGATTGGGATGTGGCAGGTAGAGGCCTTTAATATGCTTATCGCGCAGAGGGAACGACCCACAGACGCACGCTGCCCATCTCTCCACGGAACGAGAGGCCCCCCCCCCCCCCCAGATAAATGGTCCGTCCCGTTCCCAGCCATTAAGGCGTGTAAAAGCGTTGCGTTATTCCCTTTAACATGGTCGTTAGAGCGGCCCCCTATGGGCGAGGTGGCGTTAACCAGGAGGTAACCAGATGGGTCCAGGGAAGCCTGACACGGTTCATGTTAATCAAAGTGAGACAGGCGAGACTCCCCCCCCCCCCCCAAGGTGTGTGTGTGTGTGTGTGTGTGTGTGTGTGTGTGTGTGTGTGTGTCTAAGGAAGAGCATCTTCCTGGGAAGATAAGGGGAGGAATGAACTCATCTTCATACGCCAATGACATCACAGATGATGAGATTCGCGTCGCAAGAAATTTGTTGTCTGTGCAGAAAAACGAGTTACAGAAACGAATGAGGTAAAAAAAAAAAAAAAAAAAGAAGTTTCTCGGTCAGGAGCGAATGAAGAAAGAGAAGGCGTGAAAAAAATGGAGAGCGCTGGGAGGAGCTGCTCGTAGAAGGGGTACAATACCACTGGGCAGGGACTGCGCGCGGGGGACAGAGTGTTCGATACTGAGGAGTTGACCAAGAGCTTTGATACCAAGGGCAGGGCCAGTGCTAGAGACTAAATAGCGAGTGGAGAGTGTGGGACTGGGATGGCGTGGACGAGACACAACAGGCATCTTACAAACTTGAGTGTGTATGCTACACACACATACAGACGAGTATGAGGCATGTTACAGTGGTGGGGGAGGAGGAGGGCTCAGCACGCCTCCAGTATATAAATCCGACCACACACTACAGACGAGTTAACATATGTGGGCGACGGGGTCATGCTGGGCTTTGGGAGTCGAGGAGCGGGAAGATACCGGAAGGATGCTCGCGTGAGGTTCTTTTCTTTTAAGATTCCTGAGAGAAAAATCTTTGTTGGTCAACAAGGAAAATATATGATCTGTGTTCGTTCTCACGGATGGCGAGACGTTGGTCACATCCAGTTCAGACAGACGTCTGATTAGATACTGATCGCTCTGAACCCTGGGACAGCGTTGGTCAATTTTTGATCAAATCTCTGACATAAAGCGAGTTCACACACCTGGCTCAGCCGTGTTTAATAACCTGTGTACAAGCCTGCGAGTGTCGGGCACCAGTTGTATGGACCCTCTGCAAAATGTTTACCAGTCAGTCCATATCAACACACCCGACAATGGTGATCAGCATCTACATCTACGCATGACTACGTGCTGGTGAACAACTTGCTGGAAGCCCCCGCCCGCCTCACAGATTACCGCCAAGTTAAACCATTACGACATCAATAAACCCGTCAAGACTCACGACCCCACAAACAACAAGGAAAAACGTGAATCTACAGCCTTCCCTAGCTGGATTGATGGCGTCTTCAAGAAGGCCATTACGAGCGGGAACAAGAGACGACAGTTACAGAGTATCGTCTCGAGTGCCTCATAATGTGTCTCAATTAAGGTAATTAATAGGACACCGTATAAGTTACTGCTTCCTGTGTAAAGAATGACTCCTGCACTCCCACCCTTGTCGCCGGTAGGAGTGAGGTCCTCTGTGGACGTACAGTCGCTGCTTAAATCGTTCGCTGTGAAGTTGTCGTCTACGATGTCGCTTGATCTGGCAACTGCGCAAAAGATGTGTCTTTATGCATTGTAATATCAGGTGGCTAATAAACTCTATAGCAAGACGTCGTATTTCTTTTTTTAATGTTAGCTGAGACAGCAGGGGCAAATGAGCCCCCAATCAAGACCAAATCAATAACGCTATACAATATATGTAAGTATATATATATATATATATATATATATATATATATATATATATATATATATATATATATATATATATGTATATATATAAATCCAAGCCTAAGCCAGGTATCTATTATATCGATGGATGAACAGTTGGGATGCCTTTTGGCTAACAGCCACGACCAGAATTCGAACCTATGCGCTCGACCCTGGGCGGCCCCGTGAATGCGTCATGGTCGGGAACGCTAACCGCTACGCAAGTTTAAAAAAAGAAAAAAAAAAAATTCAAAGATCAACCCACGCAGGTAACACCAACGCAATATGTGGTATTACTTGAAAAAATACACATACTATTAGGGAGTCGTCTTGTGTGAGGACACACATGCATGTTGGGTGTGGATTGAATGCATGCACTCTGCCACCCAGGTCCAGCCCTTTGAGAACCACAGCTGTGAAAAGCTCAGATTACTCCACGGGGAGACGTAACTCCACTCTATTAAGAACCTCGGGTCATTCTGAACACCCCGTGAATTACAATGAGCTTTCATAACCACAGTGAAATCAACGCTATAGAAAGTTAAGACACGTGAGATGCACAGCTGTAATGTATGCCAGCACGGCAGTGTCTTATGGTGTACTGAGAAACCCGAAGAGAGAAGAAAGGATGCTGACATAACGATGTTTTTTTTCTACTGCTCTGTTTCCCCAATACGTGATCCACAACTCAAGAAGTTATTCCTGCTTGTAACAGTTTCGTTAATGCTTTTACACACACACGTCCTCAGTCCAAGGGTTACCAGAGGAGGATATGGCTGAGCAGCAGCAACATCATCTCTCCCGTCTCGACACGCAAACCTGCACTAAGCAGGATCTCCGAGCTGGGGTGGCGAGGGTGTACGTCAAGTCTTCTGGTGGGAGGGGACTCGCGCCACCTCGGGAGGGAAAGGAAGCCTACGTGACTCACTTGCAAACTTAACCTTACTTAAAAGATCTTGTCTTATGTAAATTCAAATGCATAAACACCCCTCCCACGTTTTCCCTGGGAACTGGTGGTTCCCGTCGCAGCATTCTTAACCTGGTATGTTGCTGTGAGACTGTATGAAAGTCTGTCTGCAAGAGCTGTTACCCGGTTTAGAACAAGAGATATTTGTAGTCTCTTCCAAAGAGCCCGCATCTCCCTGCTTCCCGCGGGAGCCGTAAGATATTTTGAAAAACCTCTGGCAACACGTGCCTTCTGACGGACAGACCAGGAACGGTAACTGGCGGGCGTAAGAACAACTATCAAAACCGTTAGATCGTTTTGAATGTAGGCATCACGGATATTAGTAGCCTCTATCGGACCAATACTGAACTGCCTGACGTACAGTGCCAAGAGAAATTGTGCTGATGTACTACCCGATACAAAGGGAGACAGACAAACGCACACCAGCTTTTGCCATACGTGTGCGAGGCTGAGGGGTACTGGAGTCGGTCGGACTCCAGCGACTACCTGGCGGGCACGCGGAAAGTCACAACGTTCATTCGAAGCTAATTCTCACTTCAGGCGGATCAAAGGGTCAGTCGGATTTGATCTTGCGTTTGATATTCAAATTAAGGGAAGAGGGGAGAGGGGAGAGGGGAGGGGAGGGGTCACACGACGGCCTTCCTCCAGTAGCTATATATATTGCCAGTTCATGTGACCCCCGCCAGCAGATCCTACCATCTGCTGGAGGTGACGGCGTTCTATAGAGGCTCAGCCGAGCGGACGGGCGGAAGGACGGACTGGCAGGCGCTGCTTGCCACGCAACGAACGGGTCGCGGCGCTGCATCGGTCGAAGTCGTTGAGAACGGGGGACGGTAAGAGAAAATGGGGGGAAAATAACAATAACAGATAAGCGGACGGAATAGAATAAACAGATGGTTTAGAGAGACATGAAGACAAAGAGATAAACGGTGAAAGACAGATAAATAAGCTCTGATAAACAGACAGTCAGGGAGAGAAAAAGATAGATAGATAGAGGAAAGTGGTTGAAGTCAGAGAACATGAAGATACTGAGAGAGAAATAGATAAAGAGAGAGACCGGAGTACCACGAAACACTAAACAGACGGGACACACACAGAGGAACACTTGAGGGGACACGGAGGCACAAAACAAACCAAAACAAAGTCGACAAACACCGACCCAGACCCCACACATTCCCGATACATTAACAAGAACGATTTGCCATCCCGGGCAGATCTCTCTCTCTCTCTCTCTCTCTCTCTCTCTCTCTCTCTCTCTCTCTCTCTCTCTCTCTCTGGTGGACTAATTTTACAAAACATTATCCTCGGCAGGGAGGAGGAGGAGGAGGAGGGAAAAAAGAAAAGGAAGTAACGTTTCGGCTTCCGATAAGGCAGACCGCAGCGAACAGGTTGAACTGCCGCTACACGCTGTTAAGGCTGATACATATAATTTATCGCGCTATAAAACAGCGATAAAGAACCCGTGCAGAGCGAAGAAGGGGCTTCGGCCAGAGGTTGGGGGGGAGGAGGCCGCTGCTCGCCGTGTCCCATATGCCACCGGCGCGCGTCAGTTTTACGTCCCATTATCCCAGTTTATGTTATTGATATTCTTGGGGGGGTTACGTCCGGGGGCTCACCTCAACCTCATAATAGATTCTGGCTTTCTTTTTTTTTTTTTAAGCGCATTTCCACGGTTTATTTATGCGAAAGAAGGAGAGGGAAAAAAAGGAAAACATGCAGAGAGTTGGGGGGCGCGTCCTTGTTGAATCCGTTTGTTTTGTGTGGTTAGCACAGATGGGAGGCGTGTGTGCGTGTGTGTGTGTGTGTGTGTGTGTGTGTGTGTGTGTGTGTGTGTGTGTTATAATATGAATGGTACATATTATGTTACTATCTAATTATCTCTCGACTGCGATGACTACTTAAAGTAATGAGGTTAGGTAAAGCAAATGTACTCTCTCTCTCTCTCTCTCTCTCTCTCTCTCTCTCTCTCTCTCTCTCTCTCTCTCTCTGGTCCAAGTGACAGTTTCTTTCTCTTCTCCTCTCTGCTTCACCCACACGTGAGCTGCTGGCTTTTCGCACACAAAAAAATATGACCATTCTATCCAGCACGGAAAACCTGACAGCATGTCTTCGTTACTCTTCATTCCTGCGGTGAACACAACGCGCTAGCCCTGTCTTTTACGAAAAAAAAATCTCATCGCAAGTGTTTGAGATTCGCGTACTGGGACCCGTTGCGGGTTTGACTGGGACCCACAACATACCGGGATCCGTAATGGGTTCTCTTAGCATCGACATAACCAGACAAAGTCCCTGTAGGAATACCTGTTATGATCACACACGACACCTGTCTCCCTCCGCCACCTGACCCAGGTCACCACAGTATCTCCACCGCTTGACCCAAGTCACCACAGTCAGCCACTTGACTCAAGTCACCACAGTCTCTCCACCGCTTGACCTAAGTCACGACAGTCAGCCACTTGACCTAAGTCACCACAGTCAGCCACTTGACCCAAGTCACCACAATCCCTCCGCCACTTGACCCAAGTCACTTGGGTCCACTTTGTGGGAAGTGCTGGGGCGAGTCGTAACGCCTCCGCCCTCCAATGTTTTACTCGACCGGGTTCATTTTTATCTTACCTGTCTAATACATCCTAAGATATCACCTGGGTACTTCCTTAATCTGCTTTTTCTCTCTCTCTGTCTTTCTTATATCCGGTTTTGTCTGTTTTTTTTTTAACTAGAGTAGCATTAGCACTCATAAACAAGGCTTGACTAGCAGAGGCGAGAGGACGTGTCATGTTCAAGTCTCTTTATTCGTGGGGGAGTTAGTGGTCATAAACAAGGCTTGACAAAGGAGAGGAGGGAGTACGCGTCAAGGAACGGATGCCTGGCTAAATAGTATTAAAGGGACACCACGCTGGGCGCTGCCCCCAGCGACGAGTTTCCGTCACACTAAAGGATCGTACGAAGGAAGGGCAAACGGTAAGAGACCGCTGGGTTCCTTAAAGGATCGTACGAAGGAAGGGCAAACGGTAAGAGACCGCTGGGTTCCTTAAAGGATCGTACGAAGGAAGGGCAAACGGTAACAGACCGCTGGGTTCCTTAACGAAGGAAGGGCAAACGGTAACAGACCGCTGGGTTCCTTAAGAAGGGAAAAAAAAATATTTTTTTGCGAGTGTAAACGAAGATCAGAAACACGGAGCTTAATGGGGAAGAAATAAGAAAGCAAATGAATAACTTCACCGCCTGTTAGATTTATGTTTACGGAGGCGCAAAAAAAAAAAAAACAGAAACATAAAAAAACATGAACATCACAGAATTGAAGAAGAGTTTTTGTTGTCTGGTCTCCTTTTAAACGTACCTATGGTGTTACATGTGTACATATGTATATGTCTCTGTATGTGTATGTGTACATGTTGATATGTATATTCCGTATGTTTACGTTCCAGCTGACGATACAATATTCTGCCTTATTCAAAGTAAGACGTCTGCTCACACGAGTTTTGTAGACACCATTACGACTGAGGCACGCCTGATCTAGCTTCTTAAGTATTTGCTGAGAGACCAAAACTGTCCAAGACCTTGCCAGTTTCAGAAACCTGTAATACATCAACTTTTCACCTTATCTTTTCTGAGCTAAATAAGTGATAAGGTCATCCAGTCCGCTGTACTCTCTCCAAATCTGAACACAATATTCACGGTGGAACGTGACATGAAAGGGTACATACACGCCAGGAAAACAGAATATCATTAAACAGAGAGAGAGAGAGAGAGAGAGAGAGAGAGAGAGAGAGAGAGAGAGAGAGAGAGAGAGAGAGAGAGAGAGAGAGAGAGAGAGAGAGAGAGAGAGAGAATCAAGAGAACACGAACAAGTTGGGTAAGAAGCTATGAAGTACGTGATCTGAATACTTTATGACGAGGAAATAATGCAGTAGTGAGCGGGGCACACAGCTCTGCAAAACAACTTAAGAATCACTAAATACACTGCAGAACACCTGAGCGAAAGAGAACTGAAGAGAATAAACTCAGAAGATAAAATTCTGGCGGAACAAACAGGAAACAAAGGAGGTTCTCACCCGAATGATAATAAAGAATAGAACCCTATAAACTGCGTATGTAGAAACAAAAGAGGAAGAAAAACAATGGGATTGAATTCATCTAAATAGCACAGTTTCCAGGCTAGCAACTGGACGCAACAGCTCGACCATTCAGGACGCGCGAAGGGCAACAAGAGCATTAAAAACAGTTCGATGGAACACGGGGGGGGCAAATTAGCAAGTCACACCCAGATAAACGTTAATTGAAGTGCGTGTAAAGCCTGAGTCATGACCTGGAGATAAGGACTCCTGCAGCCGCCAGCTAGACACTAAATTCCCAAGTCACACAGCGCGGAGTAAAGGGGAGCTAATGACGGGATAATTCCTAAGGAAAACCAGCATCGTTGGCTGCTCGATAGAGCGAGCGTGCCAGAGGTTATGGAAACGAATGGCCATGCAGGAGACTTACAGCCATCGTGAACAGGTTTAGTGAGGGTGATGCTGATGGAAAAAAAAAAGGGGTGGGGGGGTTCTGAAGGTTGGATCTGCTTGCTCTCCATATGATTATGAAAGGTTGATATCAATAACCAAAAGTTTGTTTAAGATAAACAGAAGGACCAAAAAAAAAAAAAGGGGGGGTTGGGAAAGCTAGCACCATTAAAGGAAGGGCCAAGTGGATGATAATGATCAAGACCAAAAGGTGGTAAGAGCCAGTTATAACAACCGAAAATAAAATGTTCTAAAAACTACTAACGGTAATGAAAAATGTTATGAAAGATGGCAACAATACCTAAAGAGTCGTGAAGGCTATTATAAGTGACAATAGGGTTTCGCAAGATGACGTATACCAGCAAAAGGATTTGAAAGTTTATACCAATGACCGGAGGGTCGTGGAAACTAACTAGCAATGACTAGAATGCGTTCTGATAGCTAACGGCGAAGACGACAGTGTCATGATGCCTCATGAGGAACGCCAAAGGGTTGCGAAAGCTATCTCGAAACACAGAAGAGCTGTAGATGCCACGTGAAGAGATCAGGGGGATGTAGAAAAACATAATAACACCTTGAAAGAGAAAATTGGAGAAGGATGAGAGGAATATCCAGTGGATTGTATGTTAGCACTAAGAGACGTAGGGAGTCAAGGAATTGTGGATGCTAAATGTACTAACGAATGGGGAACGGTACATGTGCGAACACACACACACACACACACACGGGACTACATGGTTATATAAAAGTGATCGGTGAATCGGTAAATCCATGACCTTAACCCTTAAACATGAGGGTATGACCCTTGGGTACGAAGGGCTAGACTACCCCTCACCCGTCCTTCACGGTTTTCGGTCCAAAGGTCACACAAGCCACCATCACAACCATGGGTCGTCGTGTCGTCTTCAAGCGCCGTCGCACCGCCAATGTCTCCAAGGGCTGCAGCCTCCGTGTTATACCACGGATCATAGTACAAACGGTGGAGGCGAATGAGGCGAGAGAGAGAGAGAGAGAGAGAGAGAGAGAGAGAGAGAGAGAGAGAGAGAGAGAGAGAGAGAGAGAGAGAGAGAGAGAGTTAGGTGGCGCATGTGTTTTATCTCTCTCTTCCCCCGTCAAGATCGAGTCGGGGGAGCCGAGAATTATGGGCTTAACACGTCACATTAGCTGGTTTTAAAAGCCGGACATAAGACTCAGAAAACAGCCATCACGACAGGGAGAAAAAAAAAAGAAACTCACCGCGCGAAAGATTTATCTCCCGGTGTTCTGTTTTCGCACCGACCTCAGATAAATCTGTTTCCCTTTTGTTATTGTAAAGCTGTTTGTCTTAAGACGTGAAGCTCCTAATTGCCCGGTGGGAAGTCAGGGTTGTTTTTTAACGGCCCGGTCTCTCTCTCTCTCTCTCTCTCTCTCTCTCTCTCTCTCTCTCTCTCTCTCTCTCTCTCTCTCTCTCTCTCTCACACACACACACACATACACACACACACACACACACACACAGCTCCCTTTATAGCCCGAGTGTGAAGAACAACAAATTCAAGTTTATTCAGCCGAACTGAAAACGTTAAGAGTGTAATCTCTCGAGCAACTTTTACTCGGATTCCCAGTTCTGGAGGAGAGTTGTTTCATCAGAGGAACAAATTCCTCCACCCCTGTGGAGTCGGGCGCCTCCACCCGTAGCAGGGCAGGTGGGACATCAGGGCAGAATTCTGTTCGCGTGGACAAATGTCCTTTCAAACCGAAACATTTACGTGGGACTGAGAAGGTCTGTTGTTGTTTGAAATGAATTTTCTCCTCTTGCATATCCATCTCTGTCAGTCCTTACATGTATTTATTTCAGCCTTCCCTTCGTCCACAAAAGCTCGTAGCCTTGGACGACATGACCTCCACACGCACAGCGGGGACACCACGCGAACGAACACGAAGATGGAGAGATGGTGAGGATTTAAACGCCTCTGTGTGGGTCATTTAATAAGTACCCATTCTACCTCTCTCTTTTTTTTTAAATGTACCTTAGCAGTAGAAACCTGCTTCGTGTCAAATAAAGAGCGGATGTGCCCCTTGGTAAAAAAAAAAAAAATAAAATAACAGATTATCTGATTCATGGTTTGAGTTCAAGCAACACAGGGACAAATGTAAGAAAAATGATCAGTCTATCTCTGCTTCATGATATGAGTGTGAGCAACTCAGGTCTTGAAAACATGGACTAATCCGATAAAGAGTCGATGAAGTAGTCAGACCATCCTGATCATCCCATTTTCTATGCGTTGCAAGAGAGACTAAAGGAGGTTTCCTCGTCTGTGAGTGAGATCACATCGTCTCGCGATATTCCTTCCTTCCTTCGTGGGACGACCAGACCAGCAGCAGCAGCAGCACCCGGGGTATTGAGGGATCTCTCTCTTGTAATCCCACAATGAGATTCCCTTTAGCCTGACCACCGAACAACCCACTTCCCCACCCGCGCTGAAGGAGTGTTTTAATTAGTTCTCCGCGAGAACCCCAAAAAAAAAAAACATAAAAAAAAGTTGCCAAGTTGAGAACAATCGTTATAATGACTTGCCAAGTTAGTTATTCAGTTTCAAACATTTCTTTGGATGAGATGAGGTCGTGGACGCTCCCCCGGAGGAAAAATTGAAAAAAAAAAAAAGAAAATTGCAATAATGAGGTGTTGAAGAGACGTGATGGGATTCCGGGTTAGGCCATTTTTTGCAAGGTGGAGGGTTTGAACACTGCGCCCCGGCAGGAGGAGGGAAAGGGAAGGGGTGTGCATCATCGTCTTGGGGATTTCTTGGGAGGGCACGAGGGGCATGAATGATGAAACGGGGGAGATGAAGGGGGAAGGAGAAAAGGAGGAAGAGAGAAAAAAGTGAAGGGAAGAGGGAGAAGAAAACTGCATTAGGTCACCGGGATGAAAAGAAGGAAGAGAATGAGGAGGGAGAGAGAGAGAGAGAGAGAGAGAGAGAGAGAGAGAGAGAGAGAGAGAGAGAGAGAGAGAGAGAGAGAGAGAGAGAGAGAGAATGTGTATGTCTTAGATCTGACACGTGTAAAACGGATTATACACGGTGGTGAGTGAGGCGTTGTCGCCTTCCTCCACCAGGTAGGTACTGTACATCTTGCGTTGGTCGGGCGAGTAAAGTCGCTGCAGAGAAGCGACGCTTACGTCGTTTTTACGTGTCTGACCTAGCACGACCCCTGCCTGGATAATGAACAGGTTAATTTCCCCCTCAGCTTTAATAACGCCGTCCGGAAATTTAACCCGTAATTTAACCTCCGGAGGATGAAATTGATGGCTTAATTAGCCGGTGTCTGACGCTGCTTGAGTCGCAAGTTCGCGTTGTAAAGTTGCTGGCTGGTCGCTACGGCGGGCTATCCCGCGTCCTCCTTCGCGGGCATGATTGATCTCCAGGTCCTGAAGGTGGTGGTACCAGATGGTTGCCTCTACTGCATGTCGTGCAGGCGATGGCTTTGGGTTCTTGTAGTGGAGACGATGGCTGGTTTTGGGTTCTTGTAGTTGAGGCGATGGTTGACTTCGGGTTCTTGTAGTGGAGGCGATGGTTGCCTCTACTGCATGTGGTGAAGGCGATGGTTGGCTTTGGATTCTTGTAGTGGAGGCGATGGTTGGCTTCAGGTTCTTGTACTGGAGGCGATGGCTTCTTCAGGTTCTTGTAGTGGAGGCGATGGCTGGCTTCAGGTTCTTGTAGTGGAGGCGATGGTTGGCTTCAGGTTCTTGTAGTGGAGGCGATGCTTGGCTTCAGGTTCTTGTAGTGGAGGCGATGCTTGGCTTCAGGTTCTTGTAGTGGAAGCGATGGATGACTTCAGGTTCTTGTAGTTGAGGCGATGGTTGGCTTCAGGTTCTTGTAGTGGAGGCGATGGTTGGCTTCAGGTTCTTGTAGTGGAGGCGATGCTTGGCTTCAGGTTCTTGTAGTGGAGGCGATGGTTGACTTCAGGTTCTTGTAGTAGAGGCGATGGTTGGCTTCAGGTGTCTGTGACAAAAGCAAAAGCTACCTATCTACCCATTCATCCTCCTCCTGAAGTATTTTGCCCAAGACAGACGTCATCTTGGGTGACTTTGCCATATTTCATCTTCTGCTTCTCATATTGGATGAATACGTGGTCATATCGGTGAATTGTAATGTAATATTATATTCTTCTGCAGAAAAGGATAATTCGAAAATCGCAAGAGCACTTTTCACATCTCAGATCGAAAAAGTTGCTCATTTTGTAGAATGAATCAATTAGTAAACAGCAAAATACTTGAGTCGTAAGTTCTTTTCGTATCCTGAGGCAAAATGATACCTCGGGTGTGGACCAAAGTACATACAAAACATCCAGAATATGTAATAGAAACGTGTGTTTTGACGATTATGTATTTAAGACACGCTTTGGTTCTATCAGTCCTTTAAGAAGAATATAAACCTAGCTTAAAAGAACAATTACATGGGTGTGCAACATGAAGAGAGAGAGAGAGAGAGAGAGAGAGAGAGAGAGAGAGAGAGAGAGAGAGAGAGAGAGAGAGAGAGAGAGAGAGAGAGAGAGAGAGAGACAGACAGACAGACAGACAGAGACAGAGAGATTGAGGGAACAGGCACGTACGTAGAGACGGACATACACGATGAAAAAGAAGGGAAAGATGAGGAAAATAACGCGAGACCTCGCAAGCAACCTGTTGAACGCAGCTCATGGCTGGGAACATTAGATATGAAAAACGAAGACGTTGCTAACCTCTTGACCTGACCCACCCACCCCACCCCGCCATCCCGGGCGCTAATTCAAGTTCCTTGATAAACATGACGGGAATGAGATCTCCCGCGATGTAGGCCAGACAGATTGCGTTCATCCCGGCCACTTCAGTATTCACGGTCCCATGATACAGGGGAAGAGAGAGGAGGAGGAGGAGGAGGGCAGCCTCAGCCATTCCTCATACCAGCTGCAGCTTGAATTTGCTGAGACTGAAGGTAGTTTACAACTGTGGAAGAGGCCCTTATTTACAACGGAGATGATGATTTTCATTTACGACGGAGGAAGGGGCTCGTTCCCAAGAGCTAGTGTGGGGCTTGAATTCCCTAAGGCTTTCTGTGTGTGTGTGTGTGTGTGTGTGTGTGTGTGTGTGTGTGTGTGTGTGTGTGTGTGTGTGTGTGTGTGTGGTGGCTTACAACGGTGGAAGAGGACCATTACTGACACCGGAGGAAGGAAAAAGCACCTCATTTACAACGGAGGGAGAGGCTGACTCCGCGGAGCAACGGCGTTTAGACTTGATGAGGCTGTACGTATTTTACAACGGAGGAAGAGGCCCTTGTTTACAACGGAGGAAGAGGCCCTTGTTTACAACGGAGGAAAAGGCCCTTGTTTACAACGGAGGAAAAGGCCCTTGTTTACAACGGAGGAAAAGGCCCTTGTTTACAACGGAAGAAGAGGCCCTTGTTTACAACGGAGGAAAAGGCCCTTGTTTACAACGGAGGAAAAGGCCCTTGTTTACAACGGAGGAAGAGGCCCTTGTTTACAACGGAGGAAAAGGCCCTTGTTTACAACGGAGGAAAAGGCCCTTGTTTACAACGGAGGAAAAGGCCCTTGTTTACAACGGAAGAAGAGACCCATATTTACAACGGAGGAAAAGGCCCTTGTTTACAACGGAGGAAGAGGCCCTTGTTTACAACGGAGGGAAAGGCCCTTGTTTACAACGGAGGGAAAGGCTCATTCTCCAGAGCAGTGACGGATCAGACCAGCTAAACGGAGGAGGAGGAGGAGGAAGCCAGATTTACAAACAGAGGAAGAGGTGTCTGTCTGCAAGGGAGGGAGCAGTCTGAGGTTACAACGTAGGTAATGGGCCTTGTTTACAAAAGGGGAAGAGACCCTTATTCACAAAGGAAAAACAGGATCATATTTAGAGCGGAAAAAAAGTCCACTACACCTTCAATACAGGGGAAAGGGTATAGGCTATTCCACGATGGCAGAGAGAAGAGTGATGGGTGACTTGATCACAGACTTTAATCAAAGCTTTTAAGCTAATCTGACGACACCAGCGATAAACCCTTAGTTCTTCGGAAGATGCCAAGGTACAACAGCTAGAGGCCATAACATGAGATCAAGCGACACATAAATACTTTCCCCTCGTCTTTTCTTTCTTCCCTTTCATAATTCTCTCTTTCTTTCAATCAAGGCCCCGGCCTTGCCGTGGACGTCTGTCCAAGACTGGGGCCTCCAACGTAACAAAAAAAATATGCGTAGTGGAGGAATGGCAGAAACGAGTCAAGTGAAACTGTGAATGCGGACGGTGAACTAGATTTCAAGACGTTGTACGGTGCTAAGATATATACCCAGGTTAGCAGATAAAGTGAAAGAGATGGGGTCCCATGAATGGAGCGCTCCCTTCTTGTAATGTACAGATAGGTAAATACACGCAAGTGTGTGTGCATGTAAACATCAGGATTATATATA
Organism: Panulirus ornatus; assembly: GCF_036320965.1. Classification (NCBI taxonomy): domain Eukaryota; kingdom Metazoa; phylum Arthropoda; class Malacostraca; order Decapoda; family Palinuridae; genus Panulirus; species Panulirus ornatus. The sequence continues at coordinate 23,831,093 of NC_092266.1, read as the reverse complement.
TATATATATATATATATATATATATATATATATATATATATATATATATATATATATATATATTATCCCTGGGGATAGGGGATGAAGAATACTTCCCACGTATTCCTGAGTGTCGTAAAAGGCGACTAAAAGGGAAGGGAGCGGGAGGCTGGAAATCCTCCCCTCTCGTTTCTTTTTTTTTTTTTCTAAAAGAAGGAACAGAGGGGGGGCCAGGTGAGGATATTCCACAAAGGCCCAGTCCTCTGTTCTTAACGCTACCTCGCTAATGCGGGAAATGGCGGATAGTTTAAAAGAAAGAAAGATATATATATATATATATATATATATATATATATATATATATATATATATATATATTTTTTTTTTTTTTTTTTTTTTTTTTTTTTTTTTTTTATACTTTGTCGCTGTCTCCCGCGTTTGCGAGGTAGCGCAAGGAAACAGACGAAAGAAATGGCCCAACCCCCCCCCCCCCATACACATGTACATACACACGTCCACACACGCAAATATACATACCTACACAGCTTTCCATGGTTTACCCCAGACGCTTCACATGCCTTGATTCAATCCACTGACAGCACGTCAACCCCTGTATACCACATGACTCCAATTCACTCTATTTCTTGCCCTCCTTTCACCCTCCTGCATGTTCAGGCCCCGATCACACAAAATCTTTTTCACTCCATCTTTCCACCTCCAATTTGGTCTCCCTCTTCTCCTCGTTCCCTCCACCTCCGACACATATATCCTCTTGGTCAATCTCTCCTCACTCATTCTCTCCATGTGCCCAAACCATTTCAAAACACCCTCTTCTGCTCTCTCAACCACGCTCTTTTTATTTCCACACCTCTCTCTTACCCTTACGTTACTTACTCGATCAAACCACCTCACACCACACATTGTCCTCAAACATCTCATTTCCAGCACATCCATCCTCCTGCGCACATCTCTATCCATAGCCCACGCCTCGCAACCATACAACATTGTTGGAACCACTATTCCCTCAAACATACCCATTTTTGCTTTCCGAGATAATGTTCTCGACTTCCACACATTTTTCAAGGCTCCCAAAATTTTCGCCCCCTCCCCCACCCTATGATCCACTTCCGCTTCCATGGTTCCATCCGCTGACAGATCCACTCCCAGATATCTAAAACACTTCACTTCCTCCAGTTTTTCTCCATTCAAACTCACCTCCCAATTGACTTGACCCTCACCCCTACCGTACCTAATAACCTTGCTCTTATTCACATTTACTCTCAACTTTCTTCTTCCACACACTTTACCAAACTCAGTCACCAGCTTCTGCAGTTTCTCACATGAATCAGCCACCAGCGCTGTATCATCAGCGAACAACAACTGACTCACTTCCCAAGCTCTCTCATCCCCAACAGACTTCATACTTGCCCCTCTTTCCAGGACTCTTGCATTTACCTCCCTTACAACCCCATCCATAAACAAATTAAACAACCATGGAGACATCACACACCCCTGCCGCAAACCTACATTCACTGAGAACCAATCACTTTCCTCTCTTCCTACACGTACACATGCCTTATATATATATATATATATATATATATATATATATATATATACCACCCTGAAACATGTATAGAGATACGAATTTGCTCAAAAAGTAGGCAAAAACCAAGCATGAAAATATGCATGGACATTCATCCCGGGAAAAAAAAAATGGAATACATACCCACAAACATTCATAGACCTATGAATACACACACACACACACACACACACACACACACACACACACACACACACACACACGTATACATACAGTACATACATACGGCTGGGTGACGTACGTTTGAACGCTGTTTTCTTTTTTTTTAAAGCTTCCGTCGCTGTATGAATAACAGCTGCGTGCTCTCTCTCTCTCTCTCTCTCTCTCTCTCTCTCTCTCTCTCTCTCTCTCTCTCTCTCTATCTGGACGCAGGGCTGGAGCAAAATTTCATTACCATTTAAATTAGCTTTATGAAGTATGTTTAAAATAACAGCCAGGCTGCTGCTGCTGCTGCTACTCATGCTCCTGCTGCTGCTGCCTGCTGCCTGCTGCTCCTCCTCCTCCTACAACTGACGCCACTGCTGCTGCTCCTCCTCCACCTACAACTGATGCCGCTGCTGCTGCTCCTCCTCCACCTACAACTGACGCCACTGCTGCTGCTCCTCCTCCACCTACAACTGATGCCACTGCTGCTGCTCCTCCTCCACCTACAACTGACGCCGCTGCTGCTGCTCCTCCTCCACCTACAACTGACGCCGCTGCTGCTGCTCCTCCTACAACTGATGCCGCTGCTGCTGCTCCTCCTCCACCTACAACTGACGCTGCTGCTGCTGCTCCTCCTACAACTGATGCCGCTGCTGCTGCTCCTCCTACACCACCCACCACCCCTCCTCCTCCTCCTTTCCCCCAAACCACTCGCTACACCCACCCACCCACCCACACGAACATCCCTCACGACGCCAAACCATCAAACCGAGGCTCTGGTCGGCCAACTCTGTGTGTATGTGTGTGTGTGTGTGTTGTGAAGTCCGTACTTTATCATTCCTGTCCGCGTACACCTCAAGGGTTAAATGGACTGTCAAAATGGTTAGCATTTTCATACGTTTTAATTAAATGCCGCGTATCGTTTTTCTCCACACACCCGTCACGGCGTGCAACTTGCTGGCCATTTTTGTAATAATAAAGCAGGAGGGGATTTTTTTTTTCTCTCCTGAAATGTGCGTTGCTGACCATGGTGCACTGGAGGGGTACTTATTTTTCTCTTTATTTTCTTTTTTCCCCTACCGTCACTTACTTAACATGCGTAATTATA
>NC_092266.1:23783256-23825756 GCF_036320965.1 Panulirus ornatus | reverse complement strand
CATTTCCAGAAAGTTTCTTTACTCATCATCTCCCCCTACCTAAATCTTTTTTTCCCCATCACCTTCATTCATGTCCCTCATCATACGCTTTACCTTCATTCACGTTACTCATGCTCCCTCACTCGCCCATCCTCCTTCCTTTCGAACATTTTTTTCTTCACATCCTTCACTCTCCTCATCTCCATCATTTCCTTCCTTCCCTCATCCGGGATAATGCATGCAAATTACATTCACCGAGACGACAGCTGAAATGAGTGGTTCTCACTGACGAAAGTGGTGTGCCAGGTGAATATGTGGTGTATGAGTGTGTGGAAGATGAGTGAGAGGGAGATGTGTGTGTGTGTGTGTGTGTGTGTGTGTGTGTGTGTGTGTATGTGTGTGTGTGTGTGTGTGTGTGTGTGTGTGAATGAGAGGCAGATGAGTATGTGGAAGATGAATGAGTGACAGATGAAGGCATGGCATGTGAGTGTGTGTGGAAGACGAATGAGTGACAGATGAAGGCATGTCATGTGAGAGCGTGTGTGTGGAAGATGAGTTGTGGCAGAGTGAGTGAAGTGAGTGGCAGGTAAGCTTCAGGGTCCTGGTGGAACCTCAGGACACCTTTCTGGTGGCCCCCTGCAGCTGCAGTATGGCCTCTCTTCAGTAGCAGAGACAGGGTGGACTATTCAAAGCGAGTCCTTTGACAAGACTGTGCTCTCTTCGTCAACAGATGGTGTCCCAGCCTCGCTAGAGGTAGCATGCGATGCTACAACAGCAGTTTAACAAGCCTCCGCTACAAACTGGAGATTCGTCAGAAAAAAAAGAGTGTATTTCCGTGGCTAACTGATTGAGATTATTCCCCTGCGTCAGGTGTGGCCCGCCCACTCGCTCTTGAAGGCTTACCGTGATGACACATCTCTCACCGGAATGAGCGGAGTGGGACGCATGGAGAATCTTACTCCTCAAGGACGTTCACCACCATGCCATTGAGAGCAGCCGTGCATCACAGCTTCTGTCAACATCCACGTCGATGATGGGGCTTGATGTATGTACATATATATAATACTCGGGAGTTTATTCATTTTTTCTAAAGAAAACGGATGCGAAAATCATTCAGGAGGGACTTCGATAATCCCCAGGACAGATGCTATTTCGTCAGGGAATGTAATCGACTCACCGCTACTAGCCTCTGCTTTCCTTACTCACAACCATTCCAATACATGTTCAACGGAAGATAAAAAGAATTTGGTTATCATCCCTCTCCCTCTCCCTCCCCACACTGGTAATCCTCAACACTCCACAACCGATCGTATAAAAAAGTATTTCAAAAAAATCGACAATCGTTTTGCTTATTGTGACAGTGCTGGCCGCAGTGTTTTTTAGGTTTGTAGATCTGAAATATGAATATTCATGGCCTTTCCAGCGACTGAAATGAAAATTGGTTAATACCGGGAACATGGGAATTCCAGTAACAAGAGATAATATTCCAAATGTATACAACTGTAAAACTAACTACGTTTGCTTGCACCATACTTTCATCACAGGAGCACGATGTGGTGGCACGGCCCTCCAGCACGACGGGCACGGCCCTCCAGCACGACGGGACGATGGCGTAACCTTCATTCAAAGGTCAGGCCGAAGGCCAAACCATCACATACCAAAGGCCAAACCATCACATACCAAAGGGTTCACATCCCCGCGCTTGTATAAACCCCGGTGAGGAAGGACGGTACGCCACGTAATCCCTCCCTATACTCCTGAGTGTCATATAAGGTAAAGCTGCGCCTCCGTCCGGCTGTAAGAAGGATAAATGAAAAGTCTACAACTCCTCCCAGCTGACGCGCCCGTGTCACAAGACTCTTCAGAGTCCAGTGACTTGTGTAATGGGTTAATGAGAGAAGTTTCCCCAGTCTCGCTGAGTCGGTTCCCTTTGCAGAGTCGGGTCATCACAGTGACGAGCTTGAAGGGTCATTTTCACGCGGCCATCTCTCAAACACAGGACAAAAAATGCAACTTGGACGTGTAACATCTTCCAACGGCTCACTTAAGTGTGTTTCTGAGGGTCGTGTGTCCATCAAATCTAACATCTTTCGGGGGGGGACTGAAAAATACGACAGTGAACTGAACTGAGACGGAAAATAAAAGCTTGGTTATCATACGGTCCAGGACGGATTAAGTCCCCAAGGGATTGGAATGGATTTAACCCAAGTTCCTCCAGTGAAACGTGGCGTCAGTTTCCTCAGTAAGAAGCTGCGCGAGAGGAGATAAAGATTACAACCCCTCCACTTTTCCTGCTCCTTGGACTCTCCTCAGTCAAGGGAATTTGTCGCTTCCCTCCTTTCTTGTAAGTCTTGCTCCAGGTACCCTGGTATCCAGTGGGTTCTTGCACGTTTACGTTGTATCATATTGGGTTGGCTGAGGAGCACGGAGGGGCCCTGGTTGCACCGCTCAGCGCGAGGGTGTCGGCCGGTGCTTCATCGCTGTCATCGGCGGCGTAACACAAGAGCATCGCACCATCGACCTCATCAGTACGACGGTGCGCGACTCATCATCATGAGCACGACAGTGCGACCCTTGAGCTCGACGCTATTACCATCGAGCACGACTCCCGGCCCTGATGGCCTGGCTTTTGACCTGACCCACTTATACGTCACGTCAAAGGCCAGGCAATCATACCCAAAGGGCGCAACGTCGTGCTCATGCTGTTGATCGGTACGGTAGAGTCGTGACATCTGTGGGGTAGAAGGTAGAGATTTGGTGGAGAGGGCAAGCATGCCTCTGAGTACGACCGTGTTCTGTTACCAGCCAGCCAGCCAGCCAGCCAATCGGCCATTTAAACCGTAATTAAGCAGTCAGTCAGTCAGCCAGCAAGCCAATTAGCCAACTCACTCTGCCAGGCAGCCAGAAGACCAGCCAGGTAGCTGCTGCGCGGATGGTTGGGGAAGGTCCTGGTGCCGGGCTATAGAATTTCGTTTCGTGTGTCGCCACGTACGCTGAGCGACCACCTGTTCAAGACAGCGACACATTTTCTCTCTGTCCCCAGGAACGAGGGATTAACGAAACACTTTTTGACAAAGGCTGAACTCCCAGTACTTGCACTCTAAACATTCTAGGAGAGGTCTAGGAGCACATGAATGGGTTTACGAACTGCTTTCAACACATATACAGACTATAAAAGATAATCTCCATTTACAACGGGAGAATAAATGTACGTAATTCTTCTGAATATTTACGAACGCAGTTCCCTCTCGGAACACAGATGTAAATATGTGAACTATTCTGAACATTCATAAGTACGTGTATGGTTACACAGTTCCCAGGATAGGTATTCACCAGTTTGGGAGGTGCTACCGCTTTGGGAAAGGAGTTAAAGTAGTCAGGTAGTAGAGAAAGGGCATAAACAGGTGTAGGACAGGAGACGATGAATTATACCAACTGTTAATAAAGACGTGAAAAAGCAAAACATCAGATAACTGGAACTATTTTGCAGCAAACACAACGGAAAATGAGACATAACAATACAGCAAGAAGAGAGACTGTACTAAGTAGATGGCTGAGTTTTAAATATATATATATATATATATATATATATATATATATATATATATATATATATATATATATATATATATACATATATATATTGGAAAGGATCACAATTTTGCGCGTGATCAAGATTATTACACGAAAGTGCACTTGGGAACTTTTCGTGTTTCATTTTCCCCGTGGACTCATAGGAATGTATATATATATATATATATATATATATATATATATATATATATATATATATATATATATATATATATGAAATTCGTTTCGTCCGTCCGTTCATTCGTGGCGCTTTTGATTTCTGCACCGGATGAAACAATCGCTTTGACCCAACGAGATTAAACTCTCCCAACGAGTTGAAACGGTGTACCGAAACCTTTATGTCAAGTTTCATCTTTCCGGGCCAAGGGAAAACACACTCCCCCACCCGCGGAAACGTGCACGTCCTCCGTCCTTGTTCTGAGTGTCGTACTGTCTGACGAAGGAGACGGCAGGGGATCTCCAGGGCCCACACTCAACCCCCCCGCTACAGCAGGCGGTGCATCTCATACACACATACACATATACGAACATATAGATGTATTCTTGCTTTTCTCCTTGCTGATGCAAAACGAAAAAAAAATAAAAAACTTTTTCCGGTACGAAAATTTCATACCGGGTCACTGACGTCACCTTGCTCGCTGAACTGTTACATCTCCCGTGATGGACGAATGCAATTCCTTATCCATCTCCTTCCTGTGTTTCATATGATGTTGATGACAAGAGGTCTGCTGCCTTCCGAGCCTTCGCTCTTATTCGTCCCCAGCGATTACCGCCCTGCTTTTATCATCTATTTACCGAGGATAAAGTCTATCGAAGCTGAGGTGAGAGACAGCGGACGTTGTGTGCGTGTGAGAGAGAGAGAGAGAGAGAGAGAGAGAGAGAGAGAGAGAGAGAGAGAGAGAGAGAGAGAGAGAGAGAGAGAGAGAGAGAGAGAGAGAGACGCTTGACCCCCTTCACAGCTTCAGGAGGAAATTACTGCACTGGAACCAGCGAGGGTTAACAATACCATCATTAACCGTGGATCACATCAGAGATACGGCCGGCATCCGTCGTTGAACCAGTCTCAGGACGCGGGGGCAACGGCGATTAACGATGGGTTGGGGGGTGAGGTGGTGGAGCGGCGATTAACGATGGGTTGGGGGGTGAGGAGGTGGAGCGGCGATTAACGATGGGTTGGGGGGTGAGGTGGTGGAGCGGCGATTAACGATGGGTTGGGGGTGAGGAGGTGGAGCGGCGATTAACGATGGGTTGGGGGGTGAGGTGGTGGAGCGGCGATTAACGATGGGTTGGGGGGTGAGGTGGTGGAGAGGCGATTAACGATGGGTTGGGGGTGAGGTGGAGGGGCGATTAACGATGGGTTGGGGGTGAGGAGGTGGAGAGGCGATTAACGATGGGTTGGGGGTGAGGTGGAGGGGCGATTAACGATGAGTTGGGGGGTGAGGTGGTGGAGCGGCGATTAACGATAGGTTGGGGGTGAGGAGGTGGAGCGGCGATTAACGAAATTCATGGTGGCCATGTGTTGGTGCAGCTTACACAGCAGCAGCAGCTGCTTGTGATCCTGATTGTACCGCTGAGGGAGACGGTGAAACACTCTACTGAGACAGTGGTATGGCTCCTTTTACTGAGGTAGACCTAGCTGGTTTACTGGGACGGACTTAGCTGTTCCACTGAGGGGAGAGTTGGCTGGTCTATTGAGACAAGAGTTAGCTGGTGCAACGAGGGAGAGTCAGCTGCTTTACTGATGTAGAGTGAGCTACTCTACTTGAGGTAGGGTCACAGTTGTTCTACTGAGGTAGAGTTCAATGTTTTGCTCTACTGTGGTTACTCTACCGGAGAGGACCCTTGAGCACGACGATGCGACGCTTGAGCACGACGGCGCGACCCTTGAGCACGACGGTGCGACCCTTGAGCACGACGGTGCGACCCTTGAGCACGACGGTACGATCCTTGAACGTGACGGTAAGAGTCCAAATGATCCATTGAGGTCATTTCAAAGGCGATTGTCTCATACCCAAGGTCCGTACCGTCGTGATCAACGGCCGTACCGTCGTGCTCAAGGGCCGTACCGTCGTGATCAAGGGTCGCACCGTCGTGATCAAGGGTCGCACCGTCGTGATCAACGGCCGTACCGTCGTGCTCAAGGGCCGTAACGTCGTGATCAAGGGTCGCACCGTCGTGATCAAGGGTCGCACCGTCGTGATCAAGGGTCGCACCGTCGGGCTCAAGGGTCGCACCGTCGGGCTCAAGGGTCGCACCGTCGGGCTCAAGGGTCGCACCGTCGTGATCAAGGGTCGCACCGTCGTGATCAAGGGTCGCACCGTCGTGATCAAGGGTCGCACCGTCGGGCTCAAGGGTCGCACCGTCGGGCTCAAGGGTCGCACCGTCGTGATCAAGGGTCGCACCGTCGGGCTCAAGGGTCGCACCGTCGGGCTCAAGGGTCGCACCGTCGTGATCAAGGGTCGCACCGTCGTGATCAAGGGTCGCACCGTCGTGCTCAAGAGTCGCACCGTCGTGCTCAAGGGCCGTACCGTCGGGCTCAAGCAGTGCACCGCAGTACTCGAAAGGCTCCAAGCTCTTCTTCCAGACAACTTGAACCCTCCTCCTGGAGACAAAGCAGAGACTGTCGACCCTCTCTCTCTCTCTCTCTCTCTCTCTCTCTCTCTCTCTCTCTCTCTCTCTCTCTCTCTCTCCTCGCTACACCCTTGTGTAATCAACATTCCTCCTCCTCCTGAGCCATGGGATTACTTCCCTGTCTCCACAACATAATTTCACTGCGGCTAAAACCCCCTCAAGTGTTCCCCGGGAGGACCATGAAGTATCCAGCGCCACAACACGACGCTGATATCCGATGCCTGTCGCTACCAATTCTCCCCTTACAACGTCGGCAAAGGAGGGCGAAGTGGAAAGAGTGGTCACTGGGGGAGAGAGAGAGAGAGAGAGAGAGAGAGAGAGAGAGAGAGAGAGAGAGAGAGAGAGAGAGAGAGAGAGAGAGAGAGAGACGCAGTAAAGTGGTCTGACCTCTTTATGTTTCTCCTCCTGTGAGGCTTCACCAAATTACAGGCCAAACAAATGAAACGCCAACCACAGGACGGTGCTTCCCGGAATGCTCAGCGGAGGATGATATGGACTCACATTGCCAGCGGTAGTTATTGCCTGTCAGTGGTAAACGCTCGTCTGGAGCGTGTGGGGTGGGGGAAGGAAGACTTGGACGTTTCCACAAGAGGCTGTCATGACCAGCAGAAGGATGCGTGGGAGTCATCGTGCCTCTGTGTGTGTGTGTGTGTGTGTGTGTGTGTGTGTGTGTGTGTGTGTGTGTGTCTTCATTCTTTCATTCCTGGGCGTTGTCTCCAGCGTCAGCGAGGCAGCACCAGTTACAGACGAAGAAATGGCTCCAATTGCTTACATCTCATCTATAATTGTCATGTACAATGCACCGAAACCACAGCTCCTTATCGACAACCCGGCCCCAAAGACCTTTCCATGGTTTCCACTGACCGTCTCAAATGCCCTGGTTCAGCCCACTGAAAGCACGTCGCCCCCTGTATACCACACCGCAGCAATCTTCTCTATCTCTTAAATGCTCACACCCTCTACCTTGTTCAGATCCCGAACACTCAAACTGTTTTTCATTCCATCCTTCCAACTCCTTCTAGGTTTCCCGTTTTCCTTGTGTTGGGTGAAGGGGAAGGGCGTTAAGAACACACGACTAACCCCTACAGGAGAGATAAAAAAAATTAGCTCCTCCTTCTATTCCTTCTTTTGGAGAGTAATAAAGGAGGGGAAATTCACAACAGTTTGGTATACGCTGCAATATGCAACAGATCCAAGTGCTGAAGCCGGGAGCATTGTCTCTGTGTGCAACAGAAATACAACGCGAGAACAATCCAGCCACTCCTTCGAAGGGTCAAGTCATCCTCGAGGAAGACACCACTAATGATACCCAGTAATGAGAGACGAATCCAAGATTACTCAATTCTGTAAATACTGGAGATACATTTGCTTCAGTTTCCAACAATCAGTACATTCAGAAGCCTACTAGTGAGATGTACTTCTGGTCATTGGCCACAGTGTCCACATCTTTCATGGTATCTTAAAACCTTCCCATTGTCAATGTGGTCCAAGAACGGCATACCCTTGTGAGGCTCACGTTCACCCGGAATTCAATGATAAAACAAGATGTCTGTCCAGTCTTGAGTCTGGTTGTGTAAGCGACCAAACCCCGGCATCATGTTCACTCCGGAATTTCCAACCAGCGCTGGGACCTCCAGCCCCGAACGAAGCTTCCTCTCCTGAATAATATACAAGTTTTTATTAAGAGAACTGGAACTTGTTCCTTTCCTCGGTCCGAGCTCTTGAATATGCTAATCTACGCAGAAGTTCTTGCCCTGCAGAAGTCATGCCAAGACCCAGTTCTTCCCTAAAGCAAAAATAAGTTACGTTTACGCTTTATCCTACTTCTCATTCATCTTTTCATCCTTTTCCTCTCCTCTATTTATACAGCAAGCAGCTTACATTCTTACCAACAGACAGACAAAGATGAATCTCCACTTAGATTCCCGCTGGTGACGCTGCCGTGAAAACCCACTCTTCACCGAGAAATTTTATTTGAGTCTAAACACCTTCGGGGAACATTTTTGTGTTTGTAATGAATAACAGAAAGAAAACAATCGGTGGCATTATTTCGGTTTTCTGAGCCTCCGAATCTCGGATCTTCCCGGTTCGTTCTGGTTCTCACAATCCTCCTAAGAACTGTGTTGAAGCAGAGGCCGCTGGCTCCCGGTGTGACATACTGGCATCTCCCATGTCTAAGGTCTTCCCAAGTCTGTATTACCAGTAGGAAATACAAGAGGTCCTTTCTGGCGACCGATCCTACCACGCAGAGGCCCCCCCTGCTAATGTCCTCTCATCCCTGAAAATAATCCCTGCCAACGACGATTCCTCAACAAAGGTCCACTGCTAACGCCTCCTCCTCCTCCTCCTCCTCCTCGTCCCAAAAGATCCCTGCCAACGACCGACCCTACAACACAAAGGCCACTGATGAAGACCTTCCTTCTCTAAAGATCCTCGCCAACAACGGAAACCTCTCCAAAGGCCCCCCCTGCTAACGCCCCCCCCCCTCCCCTTCTTCCAAAGGTCCCTTACAACAACCCCTCCTTCCCCAAAGGTCCCTTACATCGACCCCTTCCTCCTCCCCACCAAAGACCCCCCTACTAACGACGACCGATCCTCCCCAAAGACCCCCTCCCTTCCCTGTAACTCTCCTCCCCTACCACGATCCCCCTCACCCCCATACGTCCGGTCACCTCCCCATCCCGTCCCTCACCTCCCCACCTCACCCCTCCTAGTGGTACGGAAATATCAACTTACAAATAGAGGGTAATGATGCCTGCCTCGTAAAGTACTTACGTGTTGGGGGGGGTTGTAAAGAGGATCTCTTTAGCCTCAATGAACGTCCGATTGTGACGAAGTTGTGGGACTGGTAAGACCGGAATCCCTATGTGTGTGTGTGTGTGTGTGTGTGTGTGTGTGAGAGAGAGAGAGAGAGAGAGAGAGAGAGAGAGAGAGAGAGAGAGAGAGAGAGAGAGAGAGAGAGAGAGAGAGAGAGAGAGAGAGATTACCTGTTTGTACTACACGGGGAGGGAGTTTTGCACTCGTAGGGCCTCATCTCTTGAACATTCTTTTTAAACTTGTGTGTGCTGTCCCAAACACCACACCCTCGTTCACTTTAATCAATCTATCAACCACTTTCATACAATAAATGTACTTATATCTTTATATTTATTTAACAAGTATCTTGCTTAAATTCATTTTTGTATCCATATACACAATAAATGTATACTTATATCTTTATATCTTTTTTTTTAACAAGTAGCCTGCTTAAATTCATCTCTTTATCCGTGTATTTGAGTAATGTTCAAGTATCTGTAAGTAAACAGCTTGCCTCTTTAATAATTCTCTTGACAATAGATGAAGTACAATGTCGAGCCTCTTGATTTCTATGTCACACATACTTCCCGCTAGGCAATAGTCACACTAACGCCCTCTTTCACTGTGTTCCATCCACATTACCGTGGGTGTGTGTGTGTGTGTGTGTGTGTGTGTGTGTGTGTGTGTGTGTGTGTGTGTGTGTGTGTGTGTGTTGTCACACAATCTGAGTGTACATATCTGTATACAGTCGTGCTTTCCTCTGTGTGTACATTTCCTCCTGCGTGTGCTGACATGTGTTAGCAATGCAAACATGTGTCAAACATGCCTCCAGTGTTAGGTATATTCAACGACGTTTTCGTCTACCATTCCTGACGTATGTATATGAATACGTGGCTATGTATATTCATACTTCCAGATACATGTGTATGAACACGTGGCTATGTATGTTCATACTTCCAGATACATGTGTATGAATACGTGGCTAAGTATATTCATACTTCAGATACATGTGTATGAATACGTGGCTATGTATATTCATACTTCCAGATACATGTGTATGAACACGTGGCTATGTATGTTCATACTTCCAGATACATGTGTATGACCACGTGGCTATGTATGTTCATACTTCCAGATACATGAGTATGAATACGTGGCTATGTATATTCATACTTCCAGATACATGTGTATGAATAACGTGGCTATGTATATTTATACTTCCAGATACATGTGTATGAATACGTGGCCACGTTCGTACTTCCAGATACATGCGTATGAACACGTGGCTATGTATGTTCATACTGCCACATACATGTGTATGAATAACGTGGCTATGTACGTTCGTAAATGCGTAGCCATGTACGAGTGCCAATAAATGTACACATGTCAGTATGATGAGGATGACATGACACTACAGGGAAGGTGATCATGACAGAGTGACATGAACCTCACGATGCGATCATGATGATGACATGACAATGACAATTTGATCATGACCTCTGACTGATGACCCCAGACATGTCATCACACGACCATGATTTGGTCATCAGATCTACATATGATGATCATTTTCACGTCATGATGATGATGATGCATCGACCACAATAAAGATCATGATGGCGCAACGGTGAAGATGACATGTACGTTATGCAGTAGTGGCTATGGCAGTATGAACCACCATGATGACGACACGACCACGTCATCATGATCATGGTGCCATGACCATGATGACGGCATGACCAACAGCCCTACTCATGGCGTCTTTGCTGCCCATCATCTCCTCCTGCCATGTGAGGGGGGCGCGCCCCCTCAGGGCTGGTGGCTCCTTGGGATGGTAAATATTTCTCTCTCTCTCTCTCTCTCTCTCTCTCTCTCTCTCTCTCTCTCTCTCTCTCTCTCTCTCTCTCTCTCTCTCTATCTATCTATCTATCTATCTATCTATCTCTCTCTCTCTCTCTGCGTTTATGTGTGTGTGTGTGTGTGTGTGTGTGTGTGTGTGTGTGTGTGTGTGTGTATGAAGTTTGTCCCATGAGAACACACGGTTGTTAAGAACGATCAAGAGTCACACTAAGAAAAAAAAAATCTAACTTAACTATTAAGAGTCACACTAAGAAAAAAAAATCTAACTTTCATATGAAAGGATTGGAAAGTTGATGGCAAGAGTCCCCAGGTCCACGGAAAACATTTCCGGCGATGATCATGTTTGGTCAGTTCATCTTCTCCCCGCAACATCTGAGGTTTGGCTTAAGACATCCTTCGCCTGGATGAGCGCTTGTGTTTTAAGCTCACGCGAAGCTGGGTCAAGAAAATATTCTAACTTTTGTCCCAGAAATATTCTGATCTTGTGTAAAAGTACAAGCGACAGTATTTTCAAAGTTTGTTCATCTAAAATCTTACTTAACCCCCCTTGAGCAAGCAGGTTACGACCCTTGGACACGACGGTACGACCCACGAACACGACGGTGCGACCCACGAACACGACGGTACGACCCATGAACGCGACGGTGCGACCCATGAACACGACGGTGCGACCCATGAACACGACGGTGCGACCCATGAACACGACGGTGCGACCCACGAACACGACGGTGCGACCCGTGAACACGACGGTGCGACCCGTGAACATGACGGCGCGACCCTCGAATTCGACGGTACGACCCATGAACACGACCATGCGACCCTTAGATTCGACGGTACGACCCTTGAACCCGACGATACGTCCCTTGAACACGCCTGTGCGACCCTCGAATTCGACGGCACGACCGTTAACCATTATGGTACGACAGCACGATTTCACGACCCTTTAACATGAGTCCGATCCTTGGATACGATGGCTTCACTCTCTACCTCACCCTTAAGGAGTCGGTCAAAGGCCAGGCCATCATACCCCAAGGGACACACCGCCGTGCTCAGCGATCGCACCGTCGAGCTCAAGGGGCGCACCGTCGAGCCCAAGGTGGACAGCATCGCCATGATCCAGGTTCGTACCGTCCTGCCCAAGAGTCGGGTCACCGTGCTACAAGGGTATATCGTCGTGGCCAAGGGAAGTTAACCGTCGTGCTCGAAGGGTCGCATAGCCGTGTTCCAAGATCGTAACGTCGTCCTTAGGGGATTAACCACTTGCCAGAGCTCATGCGGACTCCCTGTCGGTATAGTTTCTCTCGGTGGTTGGTATAACTTCTCACAATTGTGAGTATAGCTTCTCTCAACTGTGGGTATAGCTTCTCTCAGTTGTTGGTATAGACACTCACAACTGTGAGCATAGCTTCTCTCAGCTGTGAGCATAACGTCTCTCAGCTGTGACTATAGTTTCTCAGTTGTTGGTACAGCCTCTCACAGTTGTGAGCAAAGCTTCCCTCAGCTATGAGCATAGCTTCTCGGTCGATGGTAGAGCCTCTCACAATCGTGAGTACAGCTTCTCTCAGCTGTGGGCACAGCGGCTACTCCACCAGGTTTATATGGCAGTCAGCAACACGGCCATTCGTCCGCCCTCCCGACTGATTTAATCTCGACTTTCTCCAGGACACGGCGTCATATACCCCACGCGCTCGGGCCCCAGATCTGCATACATGTGAATACTGATGTGGGGGGAGGGTAGTCTCCTGCCGGCGCGGGCCCTGCGGAACTCCGGCGTGCCCCTTCGCGAACAGGGCGACGTGATGGGACGCTCCGATACGCCGGCTGGCGAGATGGCTATGGGTGTAATAAAGGAGGAGGAGGAGGAGGAGGAGGTGGCGGTGTTGTTGGAGATGGTGGGGCGGGGAGTTGAAACGGTGATGGAGAGTAGAGGAATGTGGTGGAGGTGGTGTGGATGATGGTACCAACAACAATATATGTATACTTATATATGTATATGTGTATACTTATGTATATATGTATATTATGTATATCATGTATACTTATGTATATATGTATATTATGTATATATGTATACTTATGTATACAATCCAATTATACAACCTCAAAACCCTTAAATCTAATGGGTTCCTGCCGCTTCGAGGCTGCGCTACAATCAGGAGCAGTGGAAGGGAGGGACTCCCTTAGAGCGAGAAGTTCTTCGACGGGTCGGCACTCCGTTCCCTCCACTGACGTTGATAAAGCCTCCTCCCCGACGGTGACTTTATTTTCATCTATCGACGTACCCATCCGTACATACACACATACATACCTCGAGTCGACTGAGGGTATAAAACCGTAAACGCGCCACCAAAATACACGCTTCTAAAATCACCAACATGCAGCATCATGCAACTCACACCGTACACCTGTTAACATTTCATTCTCCTCCATTTCAAACCGCCCCTTTCCCCATGTCCCATCACTTCTTCCTCTCCTCTCATCACACTGAATAAAGAAAGTTCTTCTTGAGGGGGGGAAAGAGGCAGGCACCATACGCCTGCGAGAGGTGGGAGACACCACACACATCCGCTGAGGGAAGAAGAAGACACAGGCACTAAGGGTGCAGTTTCTCCATCCTTCGCCTCCTCACAATTCCTTCTCTCCGTTAATTTTTCACTCTCCCTTCCTCCTCCCACTTCTCCCATCATATCCGTTTTCGTTTTTTTTTTTTACATTTCTTGCTTTATTTCGTGCTGACAGCTATTTCACTCTCTCTCTCTCTCTCTCTCTCTCTCTCTCTCTCTCTCTCTCTCTCTCTCTCTCTCTCCTGCTCTTCCTCCTACCGTCATCTCTCCTCTTGCTCCGCCTGCCTCTCTCGTCCCCAACATGTGAGGTGAATTAATGGCGGCGGTGAGGAGACGTGCACAATGGCCATGACAAGCCGGATGGGGAGGCTGGAGTGGGTGGCTGGTGGGCGGAGGGCGGGTAGTGCTGTTCAGTCCGGAGTGGGTGGCTGGTAGTGGTTTAGTCTGGAGTGGGTGGCCGAGGCGGACGACGGTTTGCCTTAGAGTGGGTGGCGGTAGTGGGTGGTGTGGTAGATGGTGGCTGGTTTCGTCTGGAGTGGGTGGCGGAGGTGGATGAGTGTGTCTGGCTTGGCTGGATCATCATGGAAGCAGAACAGGCTACAATACAGACAATGTTTTCGAGTAAGTCTAGTGTGGCCTGGATCCCTGACATTCCACCGTCGCCAATGGACTCAGTCTCCAGACATGGAAGCCAATGGACTCAGTCTCCAGATATGGAGGCCAATGGACTCAGTCTCCAGACATGGAGGCCAATGGACTCACTCTCCAGACATGGAGGTCAATGGACTCACTCTCCAGACATGAAGGCCAATGGACTAAATCTCCAGACATGGAGGCCAATGGACTCAGTCTCCCGACATGGAGGGCAATGCAAGAACAAATGATGAGTCTGGAGAAGAGAACAGATATACAGGGTGAAGTCAGGAGGCATGGGAGGGAAATTGGAGCGCTTGCATACAGATGAAGCGCGGATCAGACAGACTATACCGAAGGCCGGATGATAAAACGAAGGGAACGTGTCGGGATGGGACCAATCTTATCGAATGAGGTAGGACACGACTCTCAGGACAGAATGGGACAGTAGAGGAAGGCGCTGGGATGGTATGGAGCTAGGGGGAAAAGATGCTGGGACAGTATGAGGTTTGAGGGAAGGTGCTGGTAGAGTATGGCGCTGAGACAATAGGGGCCAGAGCAAGGTGCTGCGACTAGAGAGAGTCTGGGGGAGGGGTCTGGGTCAGTTTGGAGCTGGTGAAAGACAGTGAGAAAGTGAAGAGCAGGAGGAAGGTGACAGGAAAGTACGGGGGCTTGGGAAAGGTGCTGGGACAGTAGAGGGAATTCTTCTTCTTCCCTCATTACTGACTGGAAGTAATTGTTCAAAAGGAGTCTAGAAAAGCAGATGGTGCAGAGTCTAAGGATTCCCACCGTCAACCGGCCAAAGTAAAGAGGGTTTTGTATACCCCTATTCCTTACATAAAGGGTCTTTCATACCTCTATACTTTAACAGGTACGACCCTGGAACCACAGCATTACGACGTTCGAGCACGACGGTACGACCCTTGACAACAGCAAAACGCCCTTCCAGCACGACGGTACGACCCTTGACCACAACGGTACGACGGCGCTAAATGGGTTATTCATGTGAGCTACAGCAGTCCTCGCTCTCTTAACCCCTGGACACATGGATGGGTTCTGTCAGTGGCAAACTGTTTCCCCAAAACTTCAGGGGAATTTCCAGAAAAGAAGGGGATCCCGAGTGGGCAAAAATATCTCTCCCTGACACAGCAATTGGCTGAATCTGATAACGGAGAACCAATCAGAATCCCGAGAGTAAAAAGGCAAGAGGCCAGCACAATAACCTCACATTCATATCAGAGAAGATCAAAGGCTCTCAGGCCAAGACTTTCCTATGTTTAGGAGACGAGATAACCTCTCCTGCTTACGAAGGATATACTCAACTTTCGCAAACCAAACTGAAGAAAAAAAAATACCAATGCGCTTACGGTATATATATATATATATATATATATATATATATATATATATATATATATATATATATATATATATATATATTATATATTCATATGGGTAGAAAACGGAGAGCCAGGCAAAAGGAATTCATTAAGGCTGATGATGCATTAGAGGGCAGGTAGATGTCTGTAGACCTAGTTGAGTTCAATCAGGCTGATGCACTGAAGAGTAAGGTTCAAGGCTGAAGCCCTGGTTCAGGTCAATCAAGCTGATGCATCAGAGAATAAGGATTAAGACTAAGGGCCTGGCTTAGGTCAGGAGGTCATGTATTAAACTGGAGTTCTGGTGGCGATTGTAAGTTAGGTTGTGAGACGGTTGGCCGAGGTAAAGAACAGGAGACTTAGTTCCAGAATTGATGGTTGTGACTACAAGGTAGTTGGCAAGGTAGAGCGTCAAGAGGTCTTATGATTAAAAAAAATATGAGAAATGTACGTCAGAGACATGATTATTCAAAAGCTTTACTGCAAACGAAAGGAATGGTGGAAAAAGAGAGATAAACCTCATAGTAAACAAGACCCCAAGAAGCACAATACTATCAAAAAGTTGTCATAAGTACAGACGAACACTGGACGAATCCCGTTCTACGAGTGTGGCTGAGTTCGATCCCATCGCCAGACGGATGCCTGCATACGAGGAGGTGGAGGATCACCGCGTCACACACAGGAGCCCGGCCTCCCACCACTCGCCCACGCCAGGAACCCCCTCAAACTCGTACCACACCAGTCCTCGTCGGAGAGGATCCATCCTGGCCAAGAATGGAGGACGTTGGAATGATGGTTTGTCTTCTAATATGGAACGTAGGAAAACCATAAACCATGTCTGACGCTGGCCCGCCCGAGGTCTAATGTTTGTTTTTGTTGCGAGGCGCAAGAGCAAAGTCACTTAAAACTCGGATGAAAATTCGACATTAAATTCTCTTTGCACGTTGGGCCGAGCAATCTGTCTGTGAGTTCTCCGGTAATGAGACTTCTTGCTTTATAGGAATCTTTTCTTTTTTTTTAAGTCGTGTTTTTAGTCTAGGGTTGACTCAAGATTCAGTCGTCAAGAGTTCCGAGGGATTTGTGTATATGGTGATCACAACTCGAGAGAGAGAGAGAGAGAGAGAGAGAGAGAGAGAGAGAGAGAGAGAGAGAGAGAGAGAGAGAGAGAGAGAGAGAGAGAGAGAGAGAGAGTGAAGGTGGGTATTGTGCCTATGGCGGCACCGTCTTGAAGCAAATG
Source organism: Panulirus ornatus (assembly GCF_036320965.1). Classification (NCBI taxonomy): domain Eukaryota; kingdom Metazoa; phylum Arthropoda; class Malacostraca; order Decapoda; family Palinuridae; genus Panulirus; species Panulirus ornatus. The sequence continues at coordinate 23,809,083 of NC_092266.1, read as the reverse complement.
GCTCGGTAGGCAACACACACTCCCTTCTTTTTTTTATACCAGGTTGACAGATGATGCTGAGCGTGTGGGTTAGTAGTTAGCGCTGAAGCGGGGGTGGGGGCTTGGTTGAGTGAGTGATGAGTGAGGTGGTGGTTGAGTAAATGACTGAGGCTTTGTCGGGCGAGTAGATGATGACCGTGACTTTGCCGAGTGAGTGAGTGATGAATAAATCTTTGGACGAAAGATGACTGAGGCTTTTGCTGGATGAGTGATGACTGAGGCTTCGATGGATGAGTAATGGCTGAGGCTTTGCTTCATGAGTGATGACTGAGGCCTCGATGGATGAGTGATGGCCTGGGCTTTGGTGGATGAGTGATGACTGAGGCTTCGATGGATGAGGGATGAGTAAGGCTCTTTTGGACGTGTGGGATCTGAGGCTTTGCTAGATGAGTTAAGACTGAGACTTTGTTAGATGTGTGATCACTGCGCCTATGTTAGATCATTAGCCTCCGCGAGTCGTTCTTAAGATCATTAGTCTCATTAGGGTTACCATCACGATCAATAGCCGTACATATCTTCTTTCTTTTTCCCAACAAAAAAAAAGAGCATCATGTTCCATACAAGGCCTCGTAAGCCTTCCAATCAAGAGGTCTTTCGTTTGTAAGGAATTGAAGCGTGTTAGTACACTTTTATAAGTAATGCTTACGAGCGGACTCATAAGTACTTACGCCTCGTAAAGCTGCCCTCTGATAGTGAGTTAATAGATATACTAACGTCATCCCAGGGGCTCGACGGTAGAACCCCTGAGCACTACGGAAGGGTCCTTGAGAACGCCATTTTACGCACCTTGAGCACGACGGTACGGATCTTAAGGTATTAAGACCTGCTGGCCTTTGATCTGACTCTTGAGGGATAGGCCAAGGGTCGCACCGTCGACCTCGAGGTATAGCACCGTCTTGCTCCGAGGCGTACTGTACCGTCGACCTCAAGTGTCCCACAAAGTCGTGCTGATGAGGTTACGCTCAATGGGGTTAAGCGACTCAGCATCAACTGCCTTAAACATTTATGGGGTAATAATGATGTCCTGAAAGAGAGTCGGCTGCAACACCAAGTGTGAAACACAAGGGAAGGAGGAGGCGCTCGATGAATCGATCAGGAACACAAAGGTGTTCTCCGAGACAACTCGTCTTAAAAAAAAAAAAAGCCTTTCCTCTCTTTAGTGGTACTCCTTAACACGGTACTCTCTATCAGTCAGGGTCTGCGCTGGGATGAAAGCTGCCGTCCCGACGGCTGAGAGAGAGAGAGAGAGAAAGAGAGAGAGAGAGAGAGAGAGAGAGAGAGAGAGAGAGAGAGAGAGAGAGAGAGAGAGAGAGAGTGTGTGTGTGTGTGTGTGTGTAGAAGGAGAGAAGGAAATCATCGTAAGAGAGGAGAGATCAACGGTCACACCCCAATATCTTTATGTAGGTGCACAGCATGACACATCCCAGCCGTAGGACATGCTATCACCCACTACCAGTGTGACTCGATCCGCCGCTCAATGCTTGCCGGTGAGCTTGGCAAAAGGTTAGCTCTAGGTACTTGGTGAAAGGGGTACTGACAACGTCTTGAGACCTGCAGTGCCTAATGGAGCGAATGGGGGGTACTCGATCAGTCATGTATGACAGTTACTCAACCTGGTTGATTTTCACCATGCTCGTGGCATATATATATATATATATATATATATATATATATATATATATATATATATATATATATATATATATGTATGTATGTATATAGCAGAGCCCTTAGTCCTGTCAACCACATAATGAGGGACAACGAGATACTGCCCTATGAAAGCCATCAACCAAATGACGAAGAACATGAGAAAATGCATAATCTTTCAGCCATTGTACTTGTGGCTCGAACAGTCAACCTCACGAGATGCAACACGGAAGAGAAGAGGCTACGTTTCCCCGTCTTGCCCCTTGCAGGGAAAGGAACCTCGGAGGAGGTCATCTCCCCCACCCTTGCAGGAAGCTCCTCCTTGGGACATGATCCTCACAGCGTGAGGGACATTGGAGGAGGTCTTCCTTCTCCTCCTGCCGGGACCTCTTCCGTCACTGTAGAGGGAGGAATCTCAGAGGAGGTCTCCTTCCCCTCTGCGAACACCTCCTTCTCAAGATATAGTCCTTGCACTGTGCCAAACCTCAAGGGGGAGGTGGTCTTCCGCCTCCTGCAGGGAGCTCCGTCGCTAAGATAAAATCCTTGCAGCTTGAGAATCTCAGAGAGAGAGAGAGAGAGAGAGAGAGAGAGAGAGAGAGAGAGAGTCTTCGTCCTTGACATCGAAATGCTGTGAAAATTTCTGAGAACTGTGCCGTTGTGTACGGTGTAAAATCAGAGAAGGAAATGCCTCGGTGAACGCTACACGTAAAAGCTGTATTCTCTAGGGATGTGTTTTGCTTCGTCGTGGAAGATCAGAATATGAATAATGTTGGTTACGAAAGACCTCTTTTTTTTCCTTACCCCCTGTTGCACGTGACCCTTCTTGTACGCGTTTATATAACGGGGAACCGGATACGCTAGCCAGCGAAGCAAGGGCGACCCATGCGAGCTGTGTGTGTGTGTGTGTGTGTGTGTGTGTGTGTGTGTGTGTGTGTGTGTGTGTGTGTGTGTGTGTTTGTGTGTGTGTGTGTGTGTGTGTGTGTGTGTGTGTGTGTGTGTGTGTGTGTGTGTGTGTTTGCCTTACATTTTATGTCTTCCGTATACAAATCACTACAAAAAAAGTTGCTTTCAATGCCGTATTCTTTTTTCAACAATAAATATCCTCAGTCTTTTCTCCGATTTCATAAATCCATCAACCCACAATCACTATCATACGTTCATGACTCACCTTCACTGTACACTGTGTACTTGCCTCCACCTACCACTGTCCACGCATCCTTCACTCTTGTTATCATTAGATACTTTGTCCACCTACACTAAGGGATAACTTTTAAACAAAACCTGTCTTCGTAAGAGCCTTCAACTCATTGTGTATGTTCTCCTTCAGTTCATATATTTCTTGACTTTGGCCATTATTGTATTTACTCTTTCTTTCCCCATTGTGTTTTCTTTCTTTGGGCTGATATCTTCGCCAACGCTATTATCACTATCACTCGCCATAAACACCACCTCGCCATTATGACCATCACCTTCATCGTTATCACCATATCACCCTCGCCATTATCACCATCACCCTCCCCATCGCCTCAGCACCAGAAGCGTCGGTCTCCTTCCCTCACGAGACGCGGAAGAGGTTCGTCAGGGAAGCTTTTCCTGTGTTCCAGCCCCAGCACCCTCTGGAAGGTCTTACCGGCCCCGCAGAGAAATGCCTCCAGAGCTCTTACTGGAAGAGGAAAGTTCTCTTTTCTGTGACTGACGTTCCAGACGGAGTTGACTGAAGCCCGTCGTTCCTCCGTCGTCCGATCCAAGAAGGGATGATGCCGATGTTCCGTGACTTCAAAGTACAACGCGTTAAGACTCAGGTTGGAAGTGGCCATTGAGAAGGCCCGGGCGCCAAGAGACAACGCCACAACGGTATGTGTATGTTCCGCACCTTGGCCAACTCTTCTCTCTCTCTCTCTCTCTCTCTCTCTCTCTCTCTCTCTCTCTCTCTCTCTCTCTTTAAGATGGAACCTTTCTTGCCGATAAGGAGCCCAAGCACCAGGCGGCCTTGTTTGGCCACTCCAGGGGTATCTTTTTTTATATATATAAATATTCTCCGCTACAGCTCTTGGGGAAGGTTAGAAGAAAAAAAAAAGATTAATTCAAATACTTTCCACAAGGCTGGGGTTTATTCATTTTACGACCGACGCGGGAGAAACACAGCTCTGGAATCTATTTAAAACTTTCCCTCACGATGAAATAAGAAAGAACGTAGCAAGTTCAATATTAGAGGAAATACATTTCACTTTTGTCAAGGGTGGAGGAAAATTAGAAAAAAAAGAAGGCACTTTTATGCGGGACGTCCACGAGCTTGTCTTCCATACAAGAAGTCATTTTCCATCTAATATCTCGAACAAACGAGTACACCTGGTACAGGCTGTAGTAGTGGGAGGAAGGTGGAGACTTTTCCATACAAAGTGTAGTACGGTGTTGTTGAGATCCATAGGATGATGAGCGGGAGGAGTCTTGTCTTTTTATTTCAATCTTTGATTTCCAGTTACAGATTTCTTGACCTGGATTTCTCTTCAGCGATTCTCTCTCTCTCTCTCTCTCTCTCTCTCTCTCTCTCTCTCTCTCTCTCTCTCTCTCTCTCTCTCTCTCTCTCTCTCATTTTCGCCCGACAAACAATTCATCAGCTGGACTATTCCTATTCCCACTCACCAATACCACCATCCATTCCAGCCATCATCGTCGTCAACTTCGCCCCATTATCATCATCACTCATCACTGTCACCATCACCTCAGCACCAGACGCAGCGGTCTCCTTCCCTCACAAAACACGGACGACGGAGGATTCACCGAAGAAACTTGTCCTCTGTTCTAGCCTCGACACCTCTGAAAGGTCTTACCGGCCTGCTGGAAAAGCCTCCAGAGTTCTGCTGGAAGAGTGAGTTAGTTCTCTTTCTGTGACGGTCATCCAAGTCAGATGTGAGTGACGCACGTCGCTGATACATCGATTGTTGTAAAGGGAGGTGGCGTTCCTCGAGTCAAAGTGCGCGTTAAGACTCAAACTGGAAGTGTGTAGGAGGCAACTACGGTCACTGAATAGCAGCCACACCCCACCACAACCATCTATATTCAACGCCTTAACCCCTCCTCTCTCTCTCTCTCTCTCTCTCTCTCTCTCTCTCTCTCTCTCTCTCTCTCTCTCTCTCTCTCTCTCTCCTCGTCTTTCCACTCTCGTCCTTCTCATTGGAACCTTTTATGACGCTTAAAGAAGCCGCGTTCCGGGCGGCTCTTGAGCCACTCTTTTTTTTTCTTTTTTTCCAGTTCTCCGCTACAGCTGCTGAGGAGGGAGGAAAGAAAAGATAAACATGAATGTTTACTGCAGGGCCCCGGGGGGAAGTGGAGGGAGGGGAGGTTCATATGTTTTACAACTGACACATATGAGGAGGAATCCAGCTCTGGAATCTGTTTATATTTTTGGCTATGTTAAAACATGTAGGAACGTGGTGAGTCAAATGTAAGAGGAAATAGTTTCCTTCGTGGAGAGAAAAACGGCACCTTTATATGCTAAGACTACGGACTCTTCTTCCATACAGGAAAGACTCGGGCAATTCTGTGTTTTGACAGACGAGCACAGCTGGTGCAGGTTCTTGTGGGGGGAGAGGAAGCGCACGGCTTTTTATAGAGGAAAAAAAAAAAGTAATAAGGTATTTTGAGGTCTATGAAACGATGAGAGGGAGAGGATTTTTCTCCTCAACTTCGATTTCCAGTCACGGGTTTCTTTACTCTTGGTTCTTTCGCCAACAACTTCCCCTGCCATCTTACAGTACCCTTTTTATTTTTCTTTCATTTTCATAGTATAAGAACAAAGTATATCAATCGCATATCCTTTCTATCTGGCACACTGTATATCTATTGAAGTTCTCCTGCTAGCTCACCATTATCATCACCAAACACTGTCACCACCAACACCTCAGCGTCAGCAGGAGGAGGGTACTCCCTCCCGCAAACAAGACACGGAGGAGGATTCATCGAAGAAACGTCTCCAGCGTTCCAGCCTCGACACCTCTGGAAGGCCTTGCCGACCTGCTGAAAAGAGCCCCGAGAGTGAGGTCTCCCTGCGTGACGGACATTCGTAAAGTGGCGTGCATCTTCGAGGTAGGGGGTCTGTGGCAAGGCGACATGACGCACCTTAACCCGCGTGCGTGCAAGTTAAGACTCAAAATCGAGGTTCTTGGGTGGTTATTGTGGTCACTGGACGAGCGACACACCACACCGCAAATGGTTATGTTCCCCACCTCCACCAGCCCTTCTCTCTCTCTCTCTCTCTCTCTCTCTCTCTCTCTCTCTCTCTCTCTCTCTCTCTCTCTCTCGTTGGAGACTTTCTTGCTTGGCCACTCAAGGTTGTATTGTTTTAATTCTCCGCAACAGCTCTTATGGAGGATGAGAAAAAAAATCAAATATGAATGTATACTTGAGGGACTGGGGTTCATCTGTTTTACGACTGAGGCTTATGTGGAAAATAAAAATACAAGGAAAAATGAAATACGGTTTCTAACGTCAAAGGAGAGAAAAAAAAATGGTCTCCTCAGTTGTTATATGGGAAAACTACAGACTTGTCTTCCATATAGAAAGTCAGACTATTCTATATTTTGACTTGCGTATATAGTTGGTGCAGTTTGTTGGATCTGTTGACACGAAAAAAAAAGTGTTATAAGTTGTTGCCGATGAACAGGAATCATTTTCCTCTCCTCTTAGATTTCCAGTTAAGGTTTCTTTAAATGGGTCATTCCTCAACACCTTCTGGAAAAGTTTCTTTAAATGGGTCATTCCTCAACACCCTCTGGAAAAGTTTCTTTAAATGGGTCATTCCTCAACACCCTCTGGAAAAGTTTTACAAAGCCTGCTGGAGAAGTACTGGGGTACTTCTGGATGAGTGAGTTCCCTTTCTGCGGTGGACATTCAAGGCAGAGAGTTAAGCGGCAAACGTCGCTGATGCAGAGTTTGTGGCAAGACAAGATGACGTTCCTTAAGCTTGAGTGCCAGATACAACTTAAACTGGAAGTGTGTAGGACGTAACTGTCGTCCCGCACTACACCCGACAGCCTCTTCTTACCGCTGAAGAACCCACATTCCAGGTGGCCTTGCTGGCCACTCACTCCTGAGGTAGTGTTTTAATCCTTCGCTACAGCTCTCGAGGCGGGAAGAAATAAAAATAAATGTTTAATGAAGGGGGACGGGACTCGTGTGTTTTATAACTGACACATATGAGGAGAAACACAGTTCTGGAATCCAACTTCATCCCCCCTTGCTAAAATTATGAAGCCATGTGGTAAGAGGAAGTACAATTTCTTGCGTGACGGTGGGAAAAAAAAGGGAGCATCTTTCCATGGTACTATCCAGAGCTAGTCATCATCCAAGGAAAAGTGAGACCATTCTCTGTTTTGAAAGAAAAGTACACCTAGTGCAGGTGGAAGTGGATAAAGAGCGAGTCTTTTATACACAAAATGTACGAACGTATTTTAGGACTATGAGCGGGAGGAGTTTTTTTTTTCCCCCCTCATCCTCGATTCTCAATTCCAAGTGACGTTGCCTTACTTCCTCTTTGTCCTTCTCATTTCCAGAATACAAGAACTGAACATAGCCGTTCCTTACGCTGTATATCTGGTCCACTAAATATCTACTTCACTGTTCGTCTTCCCTCATCATCATCATCATCACCATCATAGTCACCTCTTCATCATCATCATCACCATCATATCATCACAGACACCTCTTCATCATCATCACCGCCACCCTCACCATTAATAACCATCACTCTCACCCTCATCCCTCCACCGGGAGCAGGGGATTCATTCCCTCACGAGGCAAGGGAGAGAATTCATCAAAGAAGTTTGTCCTGTGTTCCATTCTTGACACCTCTGGAAGGTCTCACCGGCCTTGCTGGAAAAGCCTCCAAATAAAGGAGTTCTCTTTTCTGTGGCAGACATTCAAGACAGAGTTCAAGTGGCGCGTAGCGCTGATGCAGCGCTTGTTTTTAGACGGGATGTTGGTTCTGAGGACGAACTTCAAGTGTGTTGGAGGTGTGTGTTGGAGGTAATTACGGCCACAGAAAGGCCGTCGCACCCCCACTACAAAACCATTTATGTTCCCCACCTCAGCCGACAACCCCCCTCTCCCCGTCTCTCTCTCTCTCTCTCTCTCTCTCTCTCTCTCTCTCTCTCTCTCTCTCTCTCTCTCTCTCTCTCACTCATCCCTCTCGCTGGAACCTTTCCTTGGCGCTGAAGAGCCCATGTTCCGGGAGGCCTTTTGGGTATACCCACTCCAGGGGAATCGTGTCAGTTCTCCGCTGCAGCTCTTGACACATATGAGGGGAAACGCAGCCGTGAGATGTTATCTAAAGTTTCTGCCATGCTGAAATATGAAGGAAAATGTCAAGCTGAAGCATAAAACTGCAATAGTTCCCTCCGAGAAGCGAAAACGACACCGTAATATAATAAAGACATTGGGTTCTTCCTCCATAAAGGGAAAGTTAGACTTCCTACAAATACACACACACACACACACACACACACAGCAGCCTCAGTCAGGCATCCATTTATAGACATGCCCAGAAGGGTGAGAGGAAGTCCTGGGTCGAGTGTGGGTTCGACTTCAGCGACCAGGATTCGCAGTCCTGTGGGCCCGACTCCGGGCAGGCCCATGGTGATTCATGGTCAGTAACATCAACCAGCACGTACACCACGAAGGGCCCGTGTGTGTGTGTGTGTGTGTGTGTGTGTGTGTGTGTGTGTGTGTGTGTGTGTGTGTGTGTGTGTGTACTGGACAGCAACGAACATACGTACACAAACGGAAAGGTGACCACAAAAATTCTCGACACACCATCGAAAAATGTTCACCTGCTCCTCCTCCTCCTCCTCCTCCTCCTCTTCTGTCATCACATTTCAAAGAAACACGGGATCCTCACCCATATGGTGTAGCACAGTCTTCTCCCCAGGCTGACGATAAAGGCAGTGCATTCTCTCTCTCTCTCTCTCTCTCTCTCTCTCTCTCTCTCTCTCTCTCTCTCTCTCTCTCTCTCTCTCTCTCTCTCCAACATTCCTCCCCCAAGAAAATTCACACTATCGCGTTTACGGCAGGTGTGAAACAGCCGCTGGTGGTGAGCGCTCTCGCCAGCAGCCAACGTCTGCCTAAAGCCATCTCTATTGGCTCCTATATTTTCTTCCCTCCCGCCATCTCTCTCGCTATAGCACTGTCCTGACCCCTCGATGTTGGCCGTAACCGCTGACTTGAACCGTACAGTCATAAAGTAGTTACTACGCTATATCTGGAATATCTATCTATCTACCTATCTATCTACATATGTTCTATGCGGCTAGATCATTGAAAAAGACAAGACGTGACTGGAGATCAACTGGATCTTTTACTGACAACAAATATACGTGAAGTAAGTATATGTCTAGCCTTGATTTGGAGGCAGTACATATATAATTTTCACATTTACTACAACGGGATGTAACTTATCCCAGTGCTCAACAAGTGAAAAAAAAAAAAACAGCAATTACATATCCTTCCTTTAATCTTCATACCATTATACCAGGGGACTAAATCTCCATCCAAAATTATGAAAATTTTCGTACATGTTGTCGAAATCATTATTCATCTCATCTTTGATGAAAATAGCGTTACGTTTTAGATAACTTTCAGTTATCATGCACTTTCCCTTTCAGCAACGACGGGAAAGGCTGTGGTTAGAACCCCCAGGCAAGGAGAACACGGCAAACCAGTGTTTAGAACACAGCACGGTAGGCAGGACAAGCACTGGTTAGACCCCAGGCACAAGAGACGAGAGAAACATTGGTTGCACCTCAGCACAGGAGACAAAACAAAAATTGGTTACACCCCACCACTGTCTCACAGAAAGCAGGAGACAAAACAATGGTTACACCACTGCACAGAAAACAGGACACAAAACATTGGTTTACACCACTGCACAGAAAACAGGACACAAAACATTGGTTTACACCAATGCACAGAAAACAGGACACAAAACATTGGTTTACACCACTGCACAGAAAACAGGACACAAAACATTGGTTCACACCACTGCACGGGAGACAGAGCAAAATTCCCCTGCATGTAAGTCTGAAACTTGGATTGAGACAGAGGAACTGCACTCTTCTACGACTACGAAATTCCACATAGGTCAGAGGAGAATACGCTGCATTGTCAAGGCCTGAAAAATAGTGTTGGCAAAGTGCAAATGTTGTGAGGGCGGCGGGGAAATCCAGAGCTAGCAAGAGGAGCTGCCGTGACTATGAAATGACTGGACACTGAAAGAAGAAAATATGGAGTTTGCATTAGGTTCAGGCTGCAACGCAGGCACCGCAAGGATTCAGTGAAAATTCCGTGAACAACAAGCAGGTCCACACACACACACACACACACACACACACACACACACACACACACACACACACAAAGATAAAAGCTTAAAAGATATAAGGTATTTAAGAGGCCATTGGAGATAAGGTAGATATGCAAGCTTACTGGAGCTGTGATATGGAGGTTGGCCGAAGGTTGGTAATGGTGATGATGAGAGCAGAGAAATCCCCTCAAACACCTAAACTCGCGCCATCGGCTAAGCGAGTTCTCCCTCAAGGACAATCTACTGGAAAAAGCATTTTTTGGTTCCTCCTCACCCCCCAGCGGACAGACAGGTGGTTAACGTTCCTCTTTCTGGCCAGCAGCTAGTTATGGTTCCTCCTGCTGGCGGACATATGGCAGCTGGTTATGGTTCCTCCTGCTGGCGGACATATGGTTAAGGTTCCTCCATCCGGCCGGCAGCTGGATTTTAAGGCTCCTTTGGGTCATGTCGAACTCCAGGCAAAGGATCGCACCACCGTCCAAAACGGATCGAACAGTCACACTCAAGGGTTTAAGTCTCCAATTTTCTCTCTTTCTCCGCTGGTACACCTTCACTCAGACCACACAGCCACAGCATTAGCGTGAAAACCAATTTCGCTCACTCGTTCCACCAGTCAATAATGCCATCCAACAGGGTCAGTCTGCCATCTAATCGGCTCTCAACTAGTTTTATGCTTGTCAGTCACTTTTCAACTGGTTGAGCCATTTCGTAAACGTTTTCCTTTTTTTTTTTTTCTTCTTCGGTTTAGGGCAATAAGTATTCTTTGAGGCAAATTTTTCCTGTCTCTGGGTCTCTCGAGCAACCGCAGGCTTTCGAAATGGATCATCCCATTTAGGAAATAAGGAATTCACCGAAACCTGAAATAAAAATCATTCCCAATCATAGAGTCACCCAGAAAAAACTAAGTCTTTTGGTTTACATCTCTTTAACAGAAGGGAGGTTAGAATGCTATACTTTACGCCTGGTTCTGATGGACATTCAGACTCCAAAGGCGAAGCTCTCAAGAAACTGATTCTACATTCACCCCTAGCATCTTGGAGAGGGTCCTCCACATTAATCTCATACCCTTGAGCTTATTTCTTCATCCTATGATCTACTTCTAACAAACATCTCACTTGGTAATGAAAATTCCACAACCTATTACCCAACCCAGTTGGTTTTAACACCAATATCCTCACGACAACCTGACTCTTTATCAAGATTTCTAATTCTCTTTCTCTTCGGCTAACATTATCAAGACAAACTTTCAGTCCACAAACCTGTTACCTTCCCCGTATGAATAGAGTGAAAAAATATTGAATACGAGACAGCATCAAGCAGACTCTCATCACGGCCTCTAGAATTTCAACAGACTCTTTTTCTCTTTCTAATCCCGTTTTCTCTTTTTCTAATCCCGTTTTCTCTTTTTCTTTCAACGCGCCGTCAACCTTTCCTCCCACACAAAGCAAACTAATTCCTCTGGTGTGGTTCGAAAAGTTATTTCTTTTACTCTCACTTTCCCATCCTAAGCCCACTGATCCACTCGTCCCAGTCTAATGGCACACAGTCCTCCACTGGACCTCGCTCTCGCCATGAGTAAAGTTAGATCTTCTGAACATCTTAAGAACCTGAAAAAGGTGTTCAATTTTTTTTTTCTGACTGGTGGTTCTAACTTAATGTTGACTGCCTGAATGACCCCGGCTGCCACTGGATCTGAAGCCCTCTGATAACCAACCAACCATCCTTCTATCGGAGTCCATCTGACACACCTGCTATAGTACACCACGTAGTCAAGACCTTTCCAGTCTCGCCGCTTAGAGCCTCACTTCCCCGAGGTCTCTGTGAGTGGCAGTTCTCATCCACAGTCGAGAGCAAGTATCCCTGCCTTCATATCATGCTTTGCACTCACTAGTTCCATAAAAAGTATATCCTCAGTTTAATACTGCGTCTAAAGATGTAACCAGATACTGCATTTTAGCTTTCTTGTCAAATTCTATGTCTGTTCATTTGAGTCTCTGTCCAGGACATTCTCTTTTCTTTTTTTATTCTAAAGTCTTAAATATACTCTCATGGAATTAAGCTGCTGGAAAATCGCTCTTTGAATCTAATAATGTCGCTCCTCACGGATTCGCTGAAGCAATAAGCAGAAGACTTCTACGCCATCTAGAGCCCTTTTAGCCCCTCTGGCTCAACTGTATGATCCTTGAGCACGACAGTACAACCTTTGACAATGATGGCCTGGCCTCTAACCTAACACTCAAAGATCGGGTCAAAAAAGGTCAGGCTCAAGAGATTAAGATTTAACGTTTCTTGCTTTTTTTTTTTCATTTCCGACGTGTCAGAAACCACTAGACGGGAGTCAACCAGAAGTAGTGACCTACAGAGCCCCTTACTTTACAATACGTTCTGCTATATTGCTTTCAAGGATCATGAGATCTCATACCGCTTATCCTCATTATCTTAGGTTCATTTTAATGAACAAAGTGAGCCTCACCATTACACAAAGCACTCCACAACTGTGGATATTTCAAACTCTTCTTCAGTTGGACTCTGTTGAGAGAAGTTTTGTGTCTGTATTTCATTCTCCTTTCCACTCCCAGAATGCCTCCTCCGTTTACTCTCCCCGGGTTATCTACCCGGTATTATCTTCCTTAACGAGTCATTCACAAATTATCTGTGATTCATATATCTGCGGTTTCCTGTATGCTCTCTCAAATCACCTTCCCTTATTACAACCCCGGCAGTCCTTTAAATACGGTCTTCACTAAGTTCCAGAGATTATTGTAACCTAAACCTCAGCGTTCTTTAAATCTGGTCACTCAATTAAGTTTCTGAGGTCACTACAACCTCGGGATTTTGTTCAATTTTCGTCATCAGAGATTCAATGGGTCATTACATAATCGTCGCGCATCCCGTCTGTCATTTATGCATCTAAACCTTTTTAAATACAACTTCTGTTCGGTGACTCTTCAGTGCCTTCCTTGTCTCACTTACAATTTTTCGCCATCATTATTCTGGACCCAGACTACTGTATCCTGAACTCCCGGAACATCAAACGAATTACTATCATCATCAGCTGCGCTTACGTCACATCACTTCGCATTTAAGAAAACTAAAAGGTATGGTTATCCAGTTCAGTCATGAAGCGTATCATGCAGACCGTCTCATGTTTCATTCTAAATTTCACATTCATGAGAACTTACGTAGTAGCGCCTCTGACTCTTTTCTCTCCAGCACCAGAATTCGTACCACATCTGCGTTCTTTCCCTCCCCGTTTTCGAAGTACCTCAGCAGCCGAACCTAAACTTAAAACTCCAAACCCCGTAAACAGCTACGAATGGAAGGTGTCGTGTCACAGGCAACTCAACCCCGTCCTGTCTGTACTTTAGCGCATTTCTTCTTAAATTTTCAAGTTTCCATCGTCTGTTCTGACGCCTTTATGATGCTCCTGAATCAGGTGGAACCAACCCTGTGGCTCCTCTTATGTCTCGTCATTTATAACTATTTCCAATACTCTAGCTGAAGACAGTTCTGGAAACATGAATGTGTGTACTTTTAACGGTACTGGAATAATTTTCCAGTTTTTGTCACCGGTGGAAAGTTTCCAACAATAATAGCTTCAAAGACGCGTCTCTTTGAAGACGTTTTCCATCGGCCTCTTTGGAAGAGCCAACGGCCCCCGGGGTTCCTGAGGAGCGGAGTCGTCCACTTAAAACTTCCAGTGATGGCGGGGCGGGATTTAACTTCGGTGCCACAAAATGCCTGACTGAGAGCAGCCACCGCGCGGGAGGGGGTTAGAAAACGCAGAATTCTCTTCGGGAAGGAAACTCAGAAGTGGAGTCACCACAATGAAGGTATTCTCCATTGATCACTTGAGGATGATACAGATGGTGCGAAAAGTAAGAGTGGTAGGAATGGTGCGAAATGTAAGAGCGGTAAGAAAGGTGCGGAATGTAGAGTGGTAAGAATGGTGCGAAAGTAGAGAATGTAGAGTAATAAGACTATTTTGGGGTCAGGTACTCTGAACAGCAGAGGTAAGGTGCTGTACAGAAATGAATTTGGAATGTACAGACTAGGAACTTGTCCTTTGGCTAAGATGTCGGTAATAACCAGACAGACGGAAGGTCGGGCCCACCTGTTGGTTACGACGCTATGGTGGGCCAACATTTAGCACCAAATTTTGGCCTAGTTTGCAGGTGAGTTTGCCTGTTACCTAAAGTCATAACAGGCCGGCTGAGGGTGAGGCTTAAGCTGAAGTTGTCTGTGGGCGAAGTCTGCGAACGGTCACTGATACATTCACATTGAAGTTCCAACACACCAACCAACCAACTGCTGGCGTTTTAATCGCCCGTTAGCTATCACAGTGTCCTGAACCTCTTGCGTAATTCTCGTCTATAAAAAAGAGTTTGACGACGGCCTTTACCATCATGAGAGTTTTCCGTGGCTATTTTACGACAGTGAGGTGAAAACAAAATAAAAAGAGAAAGGAAAAAAAAAATGACTCCTGAGGAAGGAGTCAGTCTGGATGGTGAAAGTGAACTGTGAATTTTATCGAGATTCCATTAAGGGATCAAGTGGGTTTAGCGAGCCCAGATCTTATCGAGAGAGAGAGAGAGAGAGAGAGAGAGAGAGAGAGAGAGAGAGAGAGAGAGAGAGAGAGAGAGAGAGAGAGAGAGAGAGAGAGAGTTACGTAGTAGTTCTTTTTCTTTCTTTTCTTTTACGTCGCTGTTGAGTCAAGTGAGTTTAGCGAGTCCGGGACGGTGGCAGGGTGTTGAGGGAGGCCCGGCGAGCCAAGCGAGTTCAGCGAGCCCAGAAGTGAGCGTCAGTAGATCTAAGATACACGGGAGGACGGTGAGGTAACGTCTTGAAGACAGAGGGAGGATGACGGGGGTGATCTTAGGCTCACGCGGATGGCAGGAGGTCGACGTGAGGGTAGCAGGGATGGCGGGACGTCGACCTCAGGTACTGAATAGCGCTAGTAGGATGTTGGGCCCGAGGTGGTACACAGGGATGGTGCCCTGTGGTACACGCTGGTGGGAGGATGGCCTGAGGGACGTAGGGAAGGGATGGATGTCGACTTGAGGTAAACAGGAGAGGTCAGACGACGACCTTACACACACACACACACACACACACACACACACCATCCTCATGGAACACATCATCCTCACGATATACATATAATCTTTCATCTTTTTTTAATGGTTTCTTTTTTTCAGAGTTGAGAAAATTCCTTTGGCTGTCTAAAAGCAAAACCCGGCGGGCGCGTCGCACAGCCTTTTACTTTCTGACCCCAAGATCAAGAGGGACGAAGTTTGCGCAGGTGAAAAGAGAGGGGGAGGAGGAAAAAAAATCAAAGTTACGGAGTCTTCTTGTTTTCAGCCAATACTTGGACAGACGAGGGTCGGGGTGGGTGAAGGCTGAGGAAAGGGGAGGAGGAGGAGGAGCAGGACGAGGAGGAGGAGTAGGTTGAGACTCTGGAGGGAGGGTCTACACTGATGGTGGGATTGAGGGTGAGGCAAAAAGGGAGATATATGGAGACCGCTGGAAGATGATGGACCATGATTCTGATGGATGGAAACTGAGGCCTAGTAGGGTGTAGGTGGAGGGGCAAGAGAAACGGGGTCGAAAATAAGGAGCATATGGGAAAGACAGATAGATGAAGACCCCAAAGTACATGCCTAGGTCATCTGTTTGTTTCGTTGCAGTCCATTTAGTAAGTAGTCAGCCTAAATAATGGACAAACCGTCTAAATGGTTTCTGAAAGTAATCATAGCCTCTGCGTTGACAACGTCTGACAGTGGCGTGGATCAGCGTTCCCCGCATTTACTTACACACAAAAAAAAATCCACGTCAATATCATATCTTTTTACGTTTTATTCCATCTGTCCAAATGACTATCATCTTGTATTCCAAAAATATCTTCCGTTATCGATCCTACTGAAAGAATTTTCAAACTTTTGAAAAGTCATAGCAAAGTCTACATTTCTTAAGGGTGAGAGAGAGAGAGAAAAAAAAAATTGAAAATCTTCTTAGCCTCTCTTCGTCAAGCAGATTTCTCAAAAGCTGGAGTCAGTTTTGTGGCCCATCTTTCTTAACTGTTCCAGTTTTTCCTCATCCTTTTTCGCAGCTTGGGGACCAGAACTGTGTTGTATGTTCAAGTAATGGTCTTACGAGCTTTAAAATGAGTCAGATTATTTTTCCCGTCTTACGAGCTTTAAAATGAGTCAGACTTTTTTTCCGGTGTACTGTAGTCGGTGTTCCTCGTTCTGAACCACTGCATTCGCTCGGCTGATCATCTCCACTTACTGATAACACCTCCGAGATCTGTTTCTTCTTCTTCATCTGTAGATACAGTACTTCCAAATACTCGACAATCGTATTCAACAATCGTATCTCCAAAGTGTATACCTTTCCATTTGTCTAAGTTATATTTCATATGTTATTCATCTGAGCATTCTGCTCTTTCTTTTTTTATACCGTGATCTCTTATTTATTTCGGTCTTTCTCATCACCAACTCTCTACCTTCTTGTTTTTGTTAGAGCGTCAGATCGAGAGAGAGAGAGAGAGAGAGAGAGAGAGAGAGAGAGAGAGAGAGATGCAACCCACGATCATTACTGTATCTTAGGAAAAGAACGGGTCCAAGGGCTGACGACCCTTGTGGCACGCCACTTGTCACGTTCAGTCAAGTCCGACGCCTCTCCATTCAGAGGTACACACGCTGCTCTCTGACGGTGAGTCAGTCACTAATACATGTACCTTGTTCATCCTTTAACTCGTGTGATTCTAATGTACACGGCAGCCTCTCGTGTGACACGTTATCCAGCGGCTGGTGAGGGTATCTTAGGTGCAACACATAAAAGATATGTTTAGACTTCCAGTTGCCATCTGTAACACTGCAAGAAATCTGAATCATTCTGTGAAATAAGATCTTGTGCTGCAGAAACCATACTGAGTGTCTCATCACAAAGCTGCTTTTTCCATTGATACGTCTGTGGTCATCATTTCGCGCACGCGCGTGCGTGTGTGCCTGCGTGTGCGTGGGTGTGAGTGTGTATCAGTCCAATAAAAAAACTATACCAGTACTGCCAACTCGTACATCAAAACCATCTGGCCACCTTCCCTTAAGCCCCATTCTCTCAATCTCCCTTCTCTAGTCCCTACCCTCTATCCCCGACTCTCTATCCCTCTTCCCTCTATCCTTCCCAAACCCACCCCTTCTGGCCACCACAACCACCAACCCCTTCGTCAATCCCCCCACCAACACCACCATCCCGGGTCGTCCAGTCATCAGCCAGGAACAATAGTTTCCGGAATTTCCTCCTCCTCCTCCTCCTCCTCCTGAGCGGTAGTTGGATGGGTGGGTGTCAGGACCGTGACAACCGATTCAGAAACTCTTCACAAAGGCTAATTATCCCAAGCGCGTCGGGCGAGACGAGCAGTTATGACACCTATGACTGGACTAATAAGGGTGGGTTCCACTGTGGCGGAGAGTCGTTATTGTGGCATTTATGACCAATGAGGGTTATTTCCCATCTCCTCTGCAGAAGTGCTCTTATGACATCTATGACCTGACTAATAAGTGTTATCATCTACTGCTTAAGGAGGACATGCCAACTTCTGACTTGTACGCTCTGATAATAAGGGTTATTTTCCATCTCCTGTGCCTCGGGGTTACTGAGAGACAACATTTGCTGAAGCCACTCACGCCTCGTCGCGCATCACAGGGTCGAAACAACTTTGTGATTTGTTTAGACTGATATTCCTGGAAGTTGTTGTACGTATCCATTACTCTGGAGAATCCAGTTGAGTTGTACTGTTGTGCATTATCTTCCTTACGAGAGAATAGTGATGGTAAGGTACAAATGTATACAGTTTGTAGTTAGAGATGACCTATCGGGTGTTTTAGGCGCGTTGTGACTGTTGGTAATTCTAGGATGGTTGGCCGGTTGCGATGTCTGTTTCTTTCCCTACACCACTTAGCTTTGGAAGAGTCCTTTACTACTCAGGTTTCTCTTTATAGCTTTATGGCTTTTGAAATGCCAATTTTAGCAATCTCTCTATAAAACTCTCAGATTATTCTTTTCTTTATGCCAAGTGCTTGTCCTGTGATTAGCGAGTGGGCGGTATGCGAACTGCTCATCGCGTGTTTACGAATTCAGGGACAACAACTCTTTAGTCTTCAGCCCTTCTTTATGTCTCATTCGTGACCTACTTTCGCTGGGGACTTTCTATCTAAACTTAAGCCTTAGCTTATAAAAAAGCGGGGTTTTGTAAGGTCTGCAGTACCGTGCGTTGCGATGTGTTTGAGTTTTGATAGCACACACACACAGTGCCACAGGTTGTCATACATCAGGGTGTAACAGGTGCCAGACATTAAGTCGCTACAAGCGCTCCATCAGACCTGTTCATACGACCATCATAAACTTGAGGAACTTCGTCCAGCGGATCAGACACACATCGCTAGCGAGTCGGAATAGATCCATTTCATCCAGTCATAACCTCTTGAAAAAATGGGATGCAGTTTGGCAGGTGTTCTTGATGTATATCCGACGTATGGAGCGAGGTTCTCCCTGAATAATTGCATACTAACAGGCAGCCGCTGTATGCAAGAACACCTTAAAAAAAAAAGATTATGTACATAGACGCAAGAGGCTTTGAGGCGTAATGCATGTGTGGGGCAGACATTGATCTCTGGACCGGCGTCACATTACCAAGTCAGTGGTGGGGCTGCAGGGAGGCAATACGGCTATGCATGTAACCCCAGGATCATCTATAGCCCAACACCCGACCCGGGAACACATTTGCATGAGAGGATGATACATCACTGTCAACGGACAGGACACTCTCGAACACAGCGGGGTGGGGGACAGTGTCACTACACCCCACACATGAGGAGGATGTTACTATACCCCTACATACAAAGAGGACAGTGCTAAGCACCCAAGATAGGGGACACACCAGAGAGCTGCACTGATTCATGGTTGTGGGGCTGATGGACCATCCTCATGACATTCGCCATGATTCCACCAACACCAGCGATGCTTTCATGGTTTATGGACATCAAGGAGAACACGATGTTCTGCACAAGATCGCTTGCGTGTCGAATACACAAGAAGCGTAAATACGTCACGGCGTAACCGTTACGGCTCCCGTGAGACGCTCTGGACCCAGGATTACCAGAAGCTTCAACAGCGGCAGCGGCGGCTGCTGCAACAAACAGCGGAGGGGGGGGGACAACAACAACAGCAACAAAGACAGCTTGCAATGACAGGTCAAAGCCAACCACCGTCAAAGTCGAAGTCATCAGGGGAGGGCCGGGCCGGGCTGGCTGGCTGGCTGGCCGCGGTGAGGCAACGCTCAATACCACCACCAGCGACACAGCCACCAACAAGAACAAAAGAAAACTCAGGACAGCCAGCCAGCCAGGAGTCACTCTCCGGGAAATGAAGGGACCCTCGCTTGAAAGGCCCAGCGGCCTCATTCCGCCCGCAGAGGTGGATCGCTGGTCCTCTCGTCAGCCCCGGCGACGAGGACCTCATCATCGCTCTGTGTCCTCCCGCACGGATGTTCTCCTCTCCTCCTCCTCCTCCTCTTCCTCAACTACCTGCCCGACGCCAGGACGACACTCGGGCGGTGTTCTCCTCCAAGCGGCAGGAGTGTTGAGAGACAAGAGATTACCATCCAAGAATAGCACGGCTGATGGCAAGGCCAGCGCCACCACGGCCACAAGCTGGTCCTAAAAAATATCGGCAGGCGAGACGTTTATGGTAAGGCCGAAGGAGCAAGGGAAAAGTCGTGGAGGAGGAGAGAGTCCAAACATCTAAACCGGGAAAATCAGCAAGAGTGTAAGTCCAGAATCACTTCGTTATTGAGGCAGAATTATCAGGCTACACACAAAATGGTCTGCACAAGTTTTGTTTTCACTGAAAACTGAAATCAGTGTCTTCATTCAGCATTGTTTTTATATACTCCCTCAGCCCCTGCATACTGTTCTCTTAACGCCTGCATTTCCTATTTTTTTCTTCCAATCACATTTCTTTCATCACTTCCATCTTCATTCCACCACTGCTCATCTCCTCACTCATTTTCTTCACACCTCTTATCATCTCCTCCACTTTATGAACTGACTTTCAACTCACTAAACTTTTCCCTTACCTCCAACATTAATCCACTTAGTTCTACACCTTCGCTTATCACAGTTTTATCTCTCGCATCAATCACTCTCCTCTTTGCTTTCGCTTTTCATCCATCTCTTTCACTCCCTCTCCACCTCCGCTATCATCAACCTACAGAGTGCAATATCTGTGTCCTTTTTCCTGATGAGCGACATGACCAACAGTCTAGTTAGACGTTCACACTTTAGCATACAAGAGAAACATGTTCTTCCCAAACTTTCCATCTCACATCTTCCCTCAGTCCTCACTGTATGCCAACTATCCTCTGCTTAACAGTCAAGTGAGACGAGAAATATACTTTTCGTTTTCATTAAAAGCAAGAAAACTCTAAAAGATAATTACATATGTCTCATTCCCGTCACCCGACACTGTAGTATTTACGTTCCCAACACCACAGTGCTCGCACACAAGCTAGACATAACCAACGCTATTTACGCTTACCAGTCGCCAAGAGAATGCTGTTTGAGTCCCCTTCACCACACACTGGGTCTGTCCCCAACAACATGATGGTTACGTCCCCATACAATGGATTACGTGTCCCGGCGTTACGATTTTTACCTTCGCAAGTTCCCATCACCAACGATATACGCTCCCCCACCCCCCACACACACATTCCCCAGTACAACAATACTTCTAAAGGTCCCACGTTCCCAATACTACAATACTGCCGTTCCCGGTCCGTTCCAGCCCCGTCTCACTGGACCGCCACGATACATGCCTGCCTCAACTTCTAACTGTCGGCCAGCGCTATAGTATTTCCAGCTTAGCTCAGGAGCTGTTTATAACCCCTCCATAAACCGCTCTCACTCCTCTCCTGCTCTTTATCATGGTATATGCCACACTAAAACATCCATTCCTCTTCCTCCTCCGTTCAGAACTTGAGAAATCTCGTTATCATCATTTCTGAACTTGGGGGTTTTATATTTAGATACACAGCGTCTTCTTCTTTTTTTAACCCCCAATGATATCTTTAACATTCTCTCTCTCTCTCTCTCTCTCTCTCTCTCTCTCTCTCTCTCTCTCTCTCTCTCTCTCTCTCTCTCTCTCTCTCTCGTGCCTCAAACACATTCACCAGAGACATGCTATCATGTCTACTCATGTCTCCTGCATCCCCTCCCTTCTGCTTCTCACTGCATACGTCTCGCCCCTGAATCTTCACCATCATGAATGGATTATCCCCTGAATCAGATCACTAAGGACTTGGCCCTCCCAGCATCTCCCATGTTTATATCACAATGTATCTCACATACTTTAAACACTTTCACGAATACGTTGTTCTCTTTTTAACGAACTGCAGTACATTACTTGATTCGATGCTTCACGGAATCAAGTGTCGGGCAGCAACTTGATTCACTGAATCGGCGGTGTAGGCAGCAACTCGAATCACTGATTCGGCGGTGTAGGCAGCAATCTGATTCAATGAATCGCATCGGCACTGAATCGCATCGGCATTGAATCGTATCGGCACTAAATCGCATCGGCACTGAATCGCATCGGCACTGAATCGTATCGGCACTGGATCGTATCGGCACTGAATCGCATCGGCACTGAATCGTATCGCCACTGAATCGTATCGGCACTGAATCGTATCGGCACTGAGAGAGTCTTGGACATTTTGCTGCCGTGCAATTCGCCCGGTTCACTGAGGGCTCAGGTAAGCACGGCGACATATTCCAGTTCAACCAGAGGACATGCCTCCCACAGGGCGTCATCTATCATTCAATTACTCTGCCTGTAAGTGTTAGCGAAATACCATTCGTCTCAGACGTGTATCATTCACCCCTTCTCCTCCTCGTGCCATCTACCATTCCTTCCTCCTCCGTCCTTAGTACTTAAGAGGTTTTGAAAGCCAACAGGATGAGGGATTGAGGCAGGGCTGTCAATCAAAAACAGTCGAAGGGTTTTTTTCTTTTTTTTTTATCATGCCAGATAGAGAGGGGAAAGAAAAAAGAGCAAAAGAGATACCAAGACAGAAAATAGTGATTAGGTGAGAGAGAGAAGAGAGAGAGAGAGAGAGAGAGAGAGAGAGAGAGAGAGAGAGAGAGAGAGAGAGAGAGAGAGAGAGAGAGAGAGAGAGAGACTGGTAAATTTCAGCGCCTGTGTCATCTCGTGCAGCAGCAGCAAGCAAGAGGCTCATGTATCTCCTTTTCTTCGGCGACAGTTGGTCGACCCCGACTCCCTGCGCGTAGTAGAGATGGCGGGGCTCTGCTCACCCGTGATACCTCGAGACGTCTCTCTTATAGGACCCGATGGGAAGGAATGTACGGACGGAGGCAAGGTAGGGCAGGAGAGAGGGATGAAAGGATTTTCTCTCCCTCCCTCCCTATC
The DNA here is from genome assembly GCF_036320965.1 of Panulirus ornatus. Classification (NCBI taxonomy): domain Eukaryota; kingdom Metazoa; phylum Arthropoda; class Malacostraca; order Decapoda; family Palinuridae; genus Panulirus; species Panulirus ornatus. Next base: position 23,786,555 of record NC_092266.1, on the reverse strand, counting down.
TTCCTTCCCTATAAACCTGCTGTAGCATGGAGGACAAGAAGGAGGGAAGAAGTCAGGTTCCCATCCCTCTTTCCCTACCCCTTTTAACCATCTACAGCACAGAGAACAAGAAGGAAGGAAGGAAGGAAGGAGTCTGGTCTCCCATCCATCCCCCCACTGTAACCTGCTGTAGCACAGAATGAACTTAGCGAGAAAATTGGATTTACAGCCTCACTGATCCATACTGCAATCTCCTCACAGTCGTCTTGGCTTTTGTGCGACATCTCCTCCGCTGTTTGGCTGTCCTCGCGACTCTTTGTGAGACTGATTATGTGATAAATTCCCTCTCTCTCTCTCTCTCTCTCTCTCTCTCTCTCTCTCTCTCTCTCTCTCTCTCTCTCTCTCTCTCGCCATTATGGCCACATCCTCGTCTTGGGTACTCCCCGGTAAGCTGGTGCGATTCCTCTCTCCTTCCAACTTTCCCCTCAGGTTTCCAATCAACTATTTCCCCCTCCGCTGTCGCCACGACTCGTCCCCTCTTATCATCATCCACTCTCTTCTCTTCTCTCTCTCTCTCTCTCTCTCTCTCTCTCTCTCTCTCTCTCTCTCTCTCTCTCTCTCTCTCTCCCCTCGTCTGAGAAGGACGATAAAGCGAAAGAGAGAGAGAGAGAGAGAGAGAGAGAGAGAGAGAGAGAGAGAGAGAGAGAGAGAGAGAGAGAGAGAGAGAGAGAGAGATGAGAGAGAAGTAATAAGCGAAAAATTGGATTTCGATGTCCATTCTCCCAGTTCTTCTGAGTGGCAAAGAGAAGGGCGTATAAAACGTGGGACACACTCTGATGGGTTAGCTGATGAGGGACTGGTATAGGATTACGATGGATGGGGTTGGAAGAGCATTGATAGGGTGATGACAGACCATGGTACTGTGATGGAGTGATGACAGACCATGGTACTGTGATGGGGTGATGACAGACCATGGTACTGTGATGGAGTGATGACAGACCATGGTACTGTGATGGGGTGATGACAGACCATGGCACTGTGATGGGGTGATGACAGACCATGGCACTGTGATGGGGTGATGACAGACCATGGTACTGTGATGGGGTGATGACAGACCATGGCACTGTGATGGGGTGATGACAGACCATGGTACTGTGATGGGGTGATGACAGACCATGGTACTGTGATGGGGTGATGACAGACCATGGTACTGTGATGGGGTGATGACAGATCATGGTACTGTGATGGGGTGATGACAGATCATGGTACTGTGATGGGGTGATGACAGACCATGGTACTGTGATGGGGTGATGACAGATCATGGTACTGTGATGGGGTGATGACAGACCATGGTACTGTGATGGGGTGATGACAGACCATGGCACTGTGATGGGGTGATGACAGACCATGGCACTGTGATGGGGTGATGACAGACCATGGTACTGTGATGGGGTGATGACAGACCATGGTACCACGACAAGACGCCCCCTTCAGCACGACCCTTGTGTATAATGCTATCGTGGCCTGACCTGACCACATCAAGGTGGTCATGATGGAACACACAGGATGGAACACCTGATATTCCAACCATTAAACTTATATAAATACGTCGAGCTTCCTAGAAGAAAAAAAACGCATGAATCCACAAAATTCCCTTTGAATAAGGATGAGTAACTCCCTTGAGGTTCACTCATGCCCTTCGCCTTAGCGCCGACACACCCACTATATAGTCAATGTAGAAACGTTCGCATAAGAGAGCGTATGTAATTCCGACTGCGCCTCTTACCTTCTTCTGAATTCCAGGATCTCTCTTTATCCTATTTTAATGGGAGGGAGGAGGGAGACAGGATGGGGGCGAGATGCATCTGAAGGAACTGAGAAAGATAGATTGGATGGAAGGGGCACGTCAGGAGGGAGGGAAAGAGACAGGATGGAAGGACACTTCAGGAGGGAGGGACGGAGGGAGGAACAGGGACAGGATGGACGGAGACATAAAAGGAGGGAAGGACATAAGCAGGGTGGAAGGACACATGTCAGGAGGGAAGGAATGACACAGGAATATCACATGAGTCCAAAGGGAAGGAAATAGACGGGATGGAGAGACACACGATGGAATAGAAGAGACACAAGATGAGAGAAAGTTACGTGTGACAACATTCACGTAACAGGAGAGGAGTGTAGTGGCCTCAAAGTCATTTAACTTTTAAGTGGTTTCCTCTCCTTTTTTTCCCCCTCTCTCTCTCTCTCATTTGCCTTTTATCAATTATGATTTTTTTTTTCCAGTTCGTTGCCGTTTTCATTTGTATTTTTAGATGGGTGGGAGGTTTTTCCTTATTTTTATAATCTCGGGGCTTTATGGCAGCGTCTGGTACCTTGGCGTTCTGCGACACTGTGGTTGTGATGACCTGGACCATCAAGGGATATCGTATGTGTGATATGGGAAGTAACGGCATCACAGCTTTATGAGAGAACAAACCATAAACCCTTGCTCACGACGGTACGATCCTTGATTACGACGGTACGATCCTTGATTACGACGGTACGATTGTTGCTCACGACGGTGCGATCCTTGATTACGACGGTACGATTGTTGCTCACGACGGTACGATCCTTGATTACGACGGTACGATTATTGCTCACGACGGTACGATCCTTGATTACGACGGTACGATTATTGCTCACGACGGTACGATCCTTGATTACGACGGTACGATTATTGCTCACGACGGTACGATCCTTGATTACGACGGTATGATTGCTGATCACGACGGTACGATCCTTGATTACGACGGTATGATTGCTGATCACGACGGTACGATCCTTGAGTTACGACGGTCCAATCTTCGAGCGCGACAATACGGCCCTTCCTTGGGAAGGGCTGGGTCAAAAATCACATTCATCGTACCCAAGAGTAGTATTGTCGTGATCAAGGATCGTACCGTCGTGGTGAAGGATCGTACCGTCGTGGTCAAGGATCGCACCGTCGTGTGATCAAGGATCGTACCGTCGTGTGATCAAGGACCGTACCGTTGTGTGATCAAGGATCGTACCGTCGTGTGATCAAGGATTGTACCGTCGTGATCAAGGATCGTACCGTCGTGCTCAAGGATCGTACCGTCGTGATCAAGGATCGTACCGTCGTGATCAAGGATCGTACCGTCGTGATCAAGGATCGTACCGTCGTGATCAAGGATCGTACCGTCGTGATCAATAACACAAGTACCACCTTTTCTCCCAGTGTATCTCTAACCTCACCACTTCCCCTGACCTTCTCTTTACCTTACCATCTGCCTCAACCACTGCCCTTCTCACCACTTCAT